>NW_006159698.1:936449-954026 GCF_000334495.1 Tupaia belangeri chinensis
CCCTGGGGGGGGGGGGATTTCTCACTTTCTGTCTGTCTGTCTGCCTGGCGGTGCAAAAAAAAAAAAAAAAGAAAGAAAAAACCTGTCTTTTTCCCTTGGAGGAGATATATTTGTTTGCTTTCTCCTATTTCTTGTGTCTCTGGGGTGGTTTCTGGTTATGTGATGGATTAGGTGTTTCCTCCTAATTTCTTAGAGTTTCTTTGGAGCATCCCATGGCATGAGGGAGGATGTGATCCGTGATGTCTTTGCAGCCCCACCTCCCTGATGCTCCCTGGACTTCACCTTCACTTTTGTTGCTGGTACTGGGTGTTCTAGAAGCCTTCCGGATTCTAGAGAACAGATGCACCTGGGGCTGAGCTGCAAGAGCTCACCTGAGAAAGAATGCAGGGGTCATGCGGTGCACATTGTGCACTGTGTACTTCAGGAAACTGTAAAGTCTGTGACAAACAGGAGAGAGTGGAGGTTCCCAGGAGGTTTCTGGTCTCAGTTTGCACACTCGTTTCTTCCAGGAGTCAGGAAGAATGGCAGGGTAGATATTGGAAGCAAGAGGGACTGGCTCCTGGAGAGAATGAGTAGAGTGCATGGGTTCCAAGGCAGTCTCTAGCCTTGGTCTACACACTCTCTTCTGCCACACAGGAGCCAGGAAGAATGGCAGCGCAGAAATTGGAAGCAAGGGGGCTGGCCACCTGCAGCAGATGAATAATGTGCAAGTTCTCAGGTGGTCTCTAGCTTCTGGGGTCAATAGAAACCTGAAACTCCAATAGGAAAAAGAAGACATAATAATAAGAGACAAGAGAAAAATTTTAATGAGACCAGCAGGTGGTGTGTTGGTTAAGGTGCTGGACATTTCCACATGGCCAACCATGGTTTGAGTCCTGGACCTGGCAGCTTGCTTTCTCACTTTTTCTCTCTCTGTGTGTCTTACTCTGATCAAAATAAAATAAAATTATATAAATAATTCTTAAAAGAAGAGAGAATTTTTTCACCTGGATATTTAAAAAATTCAATGAAATAGTAATTAATTTCATCTACATTAACATTTTATTATAAATAAAAGCAGAGAATTTTAGCATCACAAGATTAAATAAAATAATTTACTGCATCAATAAGTCTATTGAGAAAATTTACATAAATGAATGAAAATTCCCAGAAAACTAAATGACAAAAAAGTCTTTGAATTAATAACTTTAAAAAATGCCTTCCCAAATCTTCCCACCTTATAAGACTTCAAGGAATATATATATATTTTAAATTATTGTATTTAACTTTATTTATTTATTTATTTTTAATTTGATCAGAGAGTTTTTTTAGCACTAAGGGAGAACCTGGCAAAAAAAATGACAAAAGCAAAAATAAGTACTATAACAATTGCAAAGAAAACTGAACAAGATCCACACACAAACTATAAATGGTATTTATTCAGAAAAATTGTGGAATCAATCACCAAACAAATTGCATTCCTCTGTATTAGCAATGCCAAATAGAAATTTTAATAGAAAATAAAAATGCATTTTCTAGAAGTAATAAAATTAATACAAAGAAATTTCCTAATCTTTGTGAACAAAATTTATAAAACTATTTGAAGACAAAACATGCCTACATACATGAAGAAATATATTCTTTCAGAGTCTAACACAGCTAGGGGCCAGCAGATTGTGTAGTGGTTATGTCACTGGATTCCCACAAGGCTGAATACAGTCTGAGACCCAGTCCTGGTAGTTCGAAACCCACTCAGGTTGCATGTGCATGCATGCCCAAGATTTGGGGAGGCAAGCAGAGGAGAAGGGATTGTGACATGGCCACACCCCACAGTGTGATTTCTCACTTTCCCTCTCACTGTCTCTGTCTCTCTGTCACTGGAGAAATCCTCCCAGTGAGCACATGCCAAAACCTCTAAAGAGAGGGAAAAAAAGTCTAACATGGTTTAAAGATATTAATTATAAACATGCTATTTTTTTCTAAATCAATCCATGTGTTCAATACCATTCTAATCAAACTTTTGGTTGAAAAAAAAACAAATATTCATAACAGTTAAAGAATTATTATTATTTTATTTTTTGGAGAGGGTTTTGCCATAGGGCACATGCACTCGCCAGAAAGACAGAGAGAGACAGAGAGACAGAAAGCTAAAAAATCAACCCCCAGGTTAGATGGCCACACCACAATTCCTTCTCCTCCACTCTCCTCTTGGGATCTTGGGCACACACACACACACGTGCCCAGTGTGAGTGTAAGTCACCGGGTCCAGGACGCGAACCGTGGTCAACTATGTGGGAGTCCAGCGACATAGCCATTACGCTAACTGCTGGTCCCACAGTTAAAGAAATTTTGAAAACAATCAACAAGAAGAGACAACTTTCCCTATTACTACACAGATGTAGTGAATATAAAAATAATTTTTGAAATACACTAGAAGCACATTAAAAAATATTCTCCAGTGGGGGAAAAAAAATCAGAGGAATCAGACATAGATCCATAAATATAATGAAAATGCACATTTTTAATGTGATGGTGTTATAGGCCATTATAATTATGAGCTGTGTTGGGTAAATTCCTTCAGGTCCAGATCTCTAAGTTTAGCGACCTGACCTGAGACACAACACGAAAAAACAAAAACACTGGGAAAGTAGGAAAAGGAAAGTATTAATAGGAAAATGAGAATTTTAAATAGAAAAGAAATATACCCCTATGCCAGAAAGGCCTGCAGGTGGGCAGCTGCTAGAGGAAACTGCACTGGGTCTGGGTCAGGTGTTACAGTTATTCTAAGAGTTAGTGATGAACATTTAGCAGGGGGTAGTGTGTCATAGTGTCTGGCTTCTTTGTTGGGAATTCACAGGCTTTCTCTTGCACCTGCACCTGCACACCTCTTTCACAGCTGAGGAATTCAAATACCTAATTGAGCATGCTCAGTGTGGACTTAGAAGGTCTGAGCATCCTTATTTGGATGAACTGCCCAATCGGTTTATCGCCCCAGTGGGAATCAGGATGTGGACCAAAACGTCCGATTGGGTTCTTTTGTAATTATGACGAATAATAAGAAGGAAATTAATAACCTTGTCTACATGCTTTTCTCAGGTACTAAGAAATGAAGAATGAGCTCTGGCTGGCCTTCCCAGCACCAGGAGCTGGGTGGGAGGAAGCCTTTCTCAGAGCGTCTGGTGGCAACTCCTGCTAAGTTGGGATTGTGTGGCTAATGTCCTTTTGTTTTCTTAGAGCCGCCTGCTCCTTTCTAGCTACCTGACTCTCACAACAGCATTATATAAGTTGGGAAAAGAGGCTATTCATAGACACTGTTAAGACTAGGTTCTCATGTGGGAGGAAAAATAGAGTTCACTTGATTTGATTTATTAAAAGCAAATACCGAAGTGTGAAGTCTAAAACTATAAAATGGTAAAGCTAATGAAAGAAACTATGTGCACCTATTTGTTATCTTACATGGGGAAATACTTGTCATAATGTCCCCAAATTTACAAAACACATATCACATTATACATTGGTTTGCACTAAAACATGTGCTGTCCAGAGGGCAAAATGGACCGCAGGGATAGACGAGATCGTGAGAATATCATCAAAAACTCAGAGGCTATGAATGGTCTAGTAAAAACTGCTGCAGATCAACATCAAAAAAAGAAGAAAACAGCACCCTTCCAAATGAACAAAAGGCAATCCAATCTCAAAACTAAGTACCTGAATTGCTAACAATGTTTAAATACTTAAACAGCAAAGCGGTATGTAAGGTCTTAGCTTAAAGTAGTGATATGCCACCAATTTACACCCGTCCCTTTGTCATAGGATAAAGCGTCGCATAACCAGGAGTTGGTGAGGACATGAGAAGGTTCCCGAATCCCTACGGAGACATCATGGAGACAAACGGGCGTTAGTTACAGAGTGAAGCATGCGCGTCAGTGAGGGACGCAGGAGTCCCACTGTCTTGGTGACTCTCACAGTAATTCAAGCACAAGTTCGTAAAGGAGCGTGCATAAGTAGGTTTGCTGGGGTGTCACTTAGTAAAGAGGTCAGAGAGGCCTCAGGCATCCAGCCCCTGGGAGAAAAACAAGTTAAATGTGGAGGAGTGGCCAGGGGAAGGGCCTGGAATCATGGATCGGCCTCGAGGCTGCGGACTCTGTCGACATCACGTGTCTATATACTGGCAGCACCATTACAAACAAACTCATATCATTTCAAAGATTGCACTTTTTAATAAGAGCTTTTTCAAAACAGTGTTGCGTACAAAAATGAAAGCATGACAATACAAAGTACACAGAGGACCATTTATATAAATTTAGTGACATTTTAAAAACTAACTATAGTTCTTGGACCAGCAGTTGGCATAATGGCTATGTTGCTGCACTCCCACGTAGTCGACCACAGTTCAAGTCCCGAACCCGGTGGCTTAAACTCATGCCAGCTACGTGTGCATGTGTGCCCAGGATCCCGAGAGGAGAATGGAGGAGAAGGGATTGCAGCGGGGCCATTCCCTAGGGGATTGATTTCTTGCTTTCTGTCTCTCTGTCTCTCTCTGACGCTCTCTGACTTTCTGGTGAGTGCACATGCCCTGTAGCAAAAACATCTCCAGAAAAAAACAAAAACAAAAACAAAAACAAACTAAACTAATATAGTTTCAAACCAGCACTATGTATTCTAAAGGGTACATAAAGAGTTAAAGATATTAAACATGTAAGACTGGTGGAGATGTATGGAGGTGGGAATAGGAGGAAGAGAAGAAACAGTTGAAAGAAAATAAAACGAAATAAAGGACAGATGAAGTGAGCACTCAAGAGCTAGCTACTGCTATTATTAACGATATTTAATGTAGTTAATTCTTCACATTCCAAAACACATATTTAGCAATAACTATGAATAGAACATAAATAGATTGGAATAGATTTATAAAAATGATAAATGGTAAATAGATGATAGAATGCAGTGGTAAGCATGCATATATGTGCGTATATAAATATACATGTCATATGCATGTCGGTGATCAGTGATGTATATATACACACGCATGCATACACACACACCTGTGCCACACTCATTTATTTTTACTCAAGAAATCAATTAATACTTCACTTTATTGATCAGAAAGTTAAGACCATAAAACTTAAATAACTTGTCCTAGTTCACACAGTGTAGCAGCCTGACCAAGCCTGTTCCCAGAATATCCATATTCTAATTCCTGGGCTCTGTGGATATAGGGATATACCTGAGGGTGCAGAAGGTATGAGTAAGGACCGTGAGCTGGGCTGGTTGTTAGGACTCTCGCCAGAGGAAGACGGGAGAATCAGAGTCAGAAAAAGCCTCTGCACAGGAGGAAGCTGCGATGACAAGAGCAGATGTGGGAGTGGAGTGGAGGGAGAGAGGGAGAGAGGGAGAGAGGGCGTCGACCTTGTGACTCCGCTTACTCGGAAGATGAAGGAAGGGGCTAGCCAGCTCCTCTCGAAGCCAGAAAGACAAGAAACAGTCTCCCCTAGACCTCCTGAAAAGGAAGCTGCTCTGTTATCACCTGGACTTCAGCTCTGAGTCCTGTTTCTGACTTTGACCTCCCGAGACATAAAGAGATAAAGCTGCATTGTCACAGAGCAGCCCCATAAATAACTAAGGCCAGGAAGCTGACCCTGGCAGCTGTTGTCGGAGTCGCATTCCCATCATAGCTCACGTTCTCCCTCCGCACTTTCTGTCCAGACTCAGTAGTTCAGAGTATTGTTAGACGACACCCACAGCATCGCTGTGAACGTGCGTAAGTCAAGTCCTGCCAAGACTCCTCATGGGCCCACTAAATGTGACCTTTGAAACATTCAGTGACAACTCTTAGCCCTTGAAAGCTGCTCACACACACTGTACCCGGGCAAGTGCACACACGCTCCCCCGACGGCAGCTGCTCCACCAGCCTCTGAGGACCTGTGATGATAAACGATCCCATGCAACCCCCTTTCCAAAGGTCTGAGATGACGCCTACGGTTACCCACTGACAGTTCGAAATGGCATACTTACAGAAAGAAACGGAAAGAAAACAAGGCATGGCTTACTGAGGATGACTATCTTTGGGTTGTTAGCAGAATGCCTGGTACACATTAGAGATTAAAATATTACTTGCTAAATGAAAAAAAAAAAAGACTTTTTTCACATGATCTTACAGTGAAGCTAATTACGAAAAATGAATGTAATAAATTTGCTTCATTTCTATTGTCACATATACTCTTCTATTTCAGTTCATGTATAAGAGAAGAACGTGCTGGTATAATTCTAGCTATTATTATGAATTTGCATGATGTTATTTTTTTTATATATCATTTGTAGCTAAAAAGATCAGTGTAGTTTCACTCGAGTTAGTACTGAGGCATTTACAATAGATGGGTATTAAATTAAATGTTATAATATGCCAATTTTTATTAAATAAGCCTGGAGCTGCTCTTTAAAAAATTACTGTCATTTGCGAGAGGAATTATAACTTTCTCTGTTAGGTTTTACATTCATCACAAAAGCTAAATTTAGAGTTAGAAGAAATGCAGTGTACTGTTTTGGAGCAATTTTGAATGCATCAATTGACAGAACTTTTTTTAAGTGCAGTTAACTTGTAAGAAAGAAAATCTGCAGCTAAAAGAAGTGGGATGCAACGATGTCTCTATTGGAATACTGTGAACAGACTAGCTACGAGTTAGTAGCCAGAGAGTGCTATGCCAGTTTTCAGTGGAAGAGGAAACTCTTATCACAGCACAAGTAATCCTGGAGTTTCGGGTATCTTCTTCACACTTGCATGTCATCTGCTTGAAATGAAGCCAGAACAGTTTAGCCAGAGCTAAAAACATAGGTTTCCAATATTATGTGACTCTTTTCATTAAGTCAATCTCAAAAGACATTTTGCTGAAGCAATCTTTAACTTAAATGAGAAAAAAAAATCCCACTTTTTAAAAGAATTATTAAATTAATTAATTAGCTAACTAATTTTTAATTTCCCATAGGGCATGCATGTCCACCAGAGAGAGAGAATGTGAGAAAGTAAGCCACCAGGTCTGGAACTAGAACCACAGTCGGCCATGTGGGAGTCTAGCACCTCTGCCCCCGTGCCACCTGCTGGCCCCTCAAATCCCCCTTTTTGGGCTTCAAGTTTCATGTCTTTTTCACTTTTATCCCATGTGTTTTGATAGTGGTCACAACTAAAATGGCCTAGATTCAATTTTCCATGACCCATCTTCACAATTCCAATTAAAGCATGGATATTTAAGACCAGCAGATTGACATCTTGACTCGAATACTTCAAGGTAACTCAAATCTGAAGCGTTTCCTTGACAGAAGTCTGTCTGTCTAGCTGTTGCCCTTCCCTGCGCTGCTTACTGCTTGCACAGCCCTGTCTCCATTTCCCGGTAGCCCGCGACTCCCTGCTGCCCATGTCTGTCAGCATGCGTAAACCCAGGGGTCGTGCGGGACATCTACCTTACCCCAAAACCTATTAAGGAGAACTCCAATTTCTCCTAATTTTGTGTTTGTAATTGTTTCTGTTTCCATCTACAGAAATGTACACCAGTTTATCATAATACCATTCTCAAGAAATTTAAAAATATGTCTTTTATGTAAATATCAATTGGACATGTGTCAAGTATTTTATTCAACTCATTATTTATTGAAGGAACTCATAAGAAAATAAAGATACTTCAAAAAATATTCTGAGGAATAAAATATTAACACTATACAAGAAAGGGTATTTTGAAGGTTTGCTGAGTTAGACATAAAACTGATTTATGTCCAACGAGGCTATAAAACTCTGCACTCTGAAGTTACGTTCTCAACCAAACAGAAATTTATAAGTAAGCATGTACTTCTATGGACTCTAAGCTCTCAATAATAAATGCAAAGTCACCCAAAGTAAGTTCTCTTAGGTAATCAAATAATCCTAGCATGAGTCCGCCATTTGCTTAATTAAAAAATTTTAATATTTTTCCAAGTATTCTTCCCAGTTTGATCATAAATAATTGCCAAGCATTATTTTTCAGCACAAAAAGTTGATTTTGTTATGTTTTGCCTTGGTTATTTTTGTAATGGAGACAGGAGATGTTTATTAGTCGTATAAGACTTTTACACTATTAAGGACATGAAGACAGAGATTTAACTTCTAACCACAGAAATTTCATTCAGTAAAGTTGGTCCTCCGAAGAATATGTACTATTCGTTTTTCTTTCTTGAAGATGGGAAACCAAGTCCAATAAATTATCTCACTGAGGTTTCACACCAATTTTGGTGAATTCTTTTCTCTTTCAGATCCTTAATAGATTTTTTAATTTTAATTTTTAATTAATTGATCAGTGTTACATTCATTCACTGAGCACAGTCACAGCATAGAAAATGTGATTTCCCATCCAGAATATACTGCATAGTGATTTAGTCATACATGTTATAGTGGCTTAATCATACATGCTATCATTGATAATTTTCCATTTCTAGTTTCATATGTGTATGTATATATATACATTTTTTTTTCTCCCTATTTCTCACCCTCTGCCATTTCCCATCCTCCTCCCACACTATCTCTGGTGTCTACAGTTGCTTTCCATTCTTTATTTCGCCCACATTTTATTGATTTGCAAAATATTTTAAATGGTCTAATTACTTTCAATAGCAAGGTCAGCTGATATATATATATATATATATATATGAATACATATCTGACTTTAGGAGTGAAATTCTGAATAAATTAACAGATTTTTAAACCTCTGATCTGCCTGAAAAGATCTTTCTTACTTTCTATAGCTGGGATCCTTCATTCACAGAACAAGGTCAAGCCAGTTTTCCTGAAAGGGTTTTACAATCATTGGCTTTAAAATACAATTTTTAAAAACCTAATTATTTATTTTATTTTATTTATTATTATTACTTTTTAATTTTCTATAGAGCACATATGCTCACCAGAAGAGACAATGAAAGAGAAAGCAAGAAAACAAGCTGTCAGGTCCGGACTCAAACCACAGGAGGTCACGTGGGAGTCCAGATCTTAACCACCACTGTCCACCTGCTAGCCCTAAAATACAATTTTGATGCCTTAGTCGAAGGCATGTCATATCTTACTAAATAAAAATTATTCTCACATGCAGTACTCCAGGTAAGGCCTTTTGTACATAATTCATACAATGTGGTTAAAAAAAAAAATAGAACAAATTCTCATGGGACATATACAAATAACTTTCTCTCTTTCTCCCTCTCTTTATACACACACATATATTATATATGTATATATGTTTGGATATAATATTTACACAGATACACATAAACATATGTATATGTACATATATTTACACTTAAAACATTTTCTATTTCTTTTTTTCCTGAGAAAGAGACAAACAGAAAGAAAGAGAGAGAGAGACATGAGCACCCTCGTACCAGAGCCTCATGTCACACTCCTCCCCCTGGTATTCCCATGTAGCCAGGATTATAGGCACATGCACACATATACATCATGCACAAATTTACCACGGAACCAAACCCTGGTCTTTCATATGGCTTCCAGCACTGAAGGTGTAGCACCACCATTATATTGTAATTGAGCAAAAAATAACTATATTTACTTCAAAAAATTGGAATATTACTTAGTACAATACTTAATTTTGAAATTGGAGAGATCATGAAGAAATATATGCCATTTAAAGGTTTCATTTCAGTTAACAAAAGCACAGCTGATCACTAGAAATTGATCAAGGAAAAATTAAAATAGAAATTACTTTCCATTTTCAATATTCATCAGAAAATAGTAAGTAAACAACTTCCCAACCTCCTACTACTAATTTTTTTCCATTCCTCTATCTCTGTTTCATAAGCTATTATTTCGCTGGATCATGGATCAGCAGTTTGCTTTCACATTATTAGTTGCTTCTGGATCCTAGCCATGCTGAGTCAGTTCCCTGAGGCTGAGGGAGATAAAAAATGGTTGAAGAGTTGTCAGCTTGGAAATCTGTACCCTGCGTTGTATTATTTGATGTATCAGTAGTTGGCAGCACTTGGTACAGGACATTTTGGCAGGCTCTGCGGTTTTACTTGTTCAAGACCCAGCTCACTCCTTGAAAGTCGTATCAGAAGGTTCAAGCAGGCTAAAGAGAAAGCTGAAAATATTTGTTCAGATAACAGTGTGAGTATTCCTCCCCAGCATGCAGTGTTTTCTAAATTGATTTGAGATCAGAAACAATTGAACAGAAAAACCTTCTTAGTTTCATACCGCTGTGGAAAAGTTTGCCACAAACCGAGTGGCTTAGAACACTGTTATTTATCTCAAAGTGGGTGAAAAGTCTCGACAGGCTTCCCTGACTTCTCTGCAGAGACTTCGATGACTGAAGTCAAGCTCTCGCCTGTGCTGGCGTCTTATCTGGAGGCTCTCCAAGCTGATTCAGATTGTTGGCAGAATCTGGTCCTTGCTGCCAAAGGCCCTCGGTCTTTGTTTGTTATTGTTGTCTGTTTGTTCATTTGTTTTTGTTTTTGCTTTTTTTTTTTTTGCGGCATTTTTCTCAAAGGCTGCTCTCAGCTCTTAGAGGCTGTTCTTAAGTCTTGAAGCCCCGCTTCAAAGCTTACACCAGATCTTTGCCTTCATTTAAAACTTCTGGTGTGAAAATCTCTCCGACATTTCCTTGTGCCACCTGCCAGAGGAAACTCATTGCTTCTAGAAGGCTCGTGCTATAGGTTAAGCTCAAACAGTTTTCTCGCCAGCTTACAGGCAATCGATTGCCTTAATTTATCTACAGTTTACATGCTACCAGCGAACAGCAGAATCACAGGGGAACGCCAGGGGAGAAGGTCACAGGGACCATCCTAGAACTCTATCGCAGAAACAGAGTGCCAACGAACTAGATCATGTGTTTATTACATAAGAGACTAGGTCCCCGATATCCACTTGACAGAAATTACCACATGCTTAAACTATAAAATCTGATTCCTGTAACCAGCAGGTGGTGTGGTGGTTAAGGTGCTAGATTCCCACATGGCCGACCACGGTTCGGGTCCTGGACCTGATGGCTTACTTCCTCACTTTCCTTTTCTCTCTCTCTCTCTCTCTCTCTATCTCTGATCAAAGTAAAATGAATAAATAAATAATAATTAAAAATAAAAAATCTGATTCCCCATTGTTACTGCAACCAATGACAAATAGCTAACGGGTCTTGAACAAACCAGAGTTATTAGTTTACTCTGCTCTTTTGTCATCCAACACTCACACTGCAAATCACCTGGGGGGGGGAGCAGCAGGTGGCTTGTGGTTAAGGCATCGGGCTCTGACATGGCAGACCATGGTTCAAGTCCTGAACCTGGCAGTTTACTTTCTCGCTTCACTCTTTCTCTTACTCTCTGGAAAGCGTACATGAGAGATGAATACTATTGCAGACCTGTAGCAAATTAAAAAGAAAAAATAATGATAAATAAACTTCGATAAATACTTTTTAAGGAAAGAAAGAAACATTCAGTGGTCACAGGTGGTACAGTGATAATGCAATTACCCACATGGGAAAGCGACACTGGACCGGCATGGGAAGCTGCCAAAGTCCTGGGGCCTCCCTGCACCCTCCGTGCTGGTGAGGCTGAAGAAGGATCCAAGCAAGGACCCCACTGGAGGCGTCACTTCCTCTGTATCACTGTCTTTTCTCATGGTAGAAGTAAATACAATTTAAACAGACACACACACACACACACACACACACACACACACATTGTAAATGCAGCATTTTCTTACTGTGGCCTACACAATGATGCAGCTATTGTGACTCCCCGGATTTCTCATTTTAACTGATTACATTCCCCTTCTCCTTTATTGTGAACTTCAGCCTCTTGCACTTTGGCCTTTCAACATTGTCTTTCTCTATGCCACGTTCCTTCCGAGAGAGACAGAGAGAGAAAGTGAGAAATCACCCTCCAGGGAGGATGACCACACTGCAGTCCCTTTTCCTCCATCCTCTTGGCTAGCTCCAAGGTCTAGTGATTAAGGGAGTTGGATCCCACATGGCAGACTGCACCCCCAGCCACGTGGTAAACACACCACTAGCATGTACATGTGTTCCCAAAATCCTGACTAAGGAAATGGAGAAGGGATCGTGGTGTGACCACGTCGCATTGAGGGGTACTTTCTCTCTCTCCCCATCGGTCTCCCTGTCTAGAGAGGGCAGGCACCCTCTGGTAAAATTTTTTTTTTTGAGAGGTTTTTGCTATAGGGTGCGTGCGCTCGCCAGACAGACAGAGAAAGACAGAGACAGAAAGTGAGAAATCACCCCCCCAGGGGGGATGGCCATGCTGCAATCCCTTCTCCTCCGCTCTCCTCTCAGGATCTTGGGGCATGCATGCACATGCACCCAGCGTGAGTTTAAGCCACCGGATCCAGGACTTGAACCGCAGTCAACTACGTGGGAGTCCAGCAACATAGCCATTTCGCTAACTGCTGGTCCCAGGTAAAATTTTTTTTAAAAATATAATCTCCTATGAATTTTCTTATGAATAGTGTACCCTTTTTCTTCTAATTACTTACATTAACATATAACATTGCGTTAGGTTGACAATAAATATTTAATTGTCAACTTAATGCATCTTCCCATTGCATGTAACGTATATGATGTTGCACACTCATCTCATTGTTATGGAACAGTAGGTAAATGTTTTGTTTTAAATTTAAACGAGCCTGCCTACCAGGAGTGTTGAGCACAGTCTAGACAGGCTTTAGGGTGAGTCTGGGCTCAGGGCCTGAGAACAACTTTGAAAATTTTGGACTCCATTGCCCACCATTCCAGCTGCCTGGCCATACCTCACCTGTTCACCAGGAGTCTTGAACCCTATCTGTGCAGGTTTTAGGGTGAGTCCATGCTTGGGTCCTCAAAGAAACTTTGGAACTTTTGGTACACCAACCCACGTGCACACTTCACAGACCTGATCCTCTTCAACAACTTATATCTCCTTAGTTTTCTGCCACCTCATCAGGAACTGAACATTTGGGGGGGACCAGCAGTTAGCGTAATGACTATGTTGCTGGACTCCCATGTAGTCGACCGCGGTTCGCATCCTAGACCTGGTGGCTTAAAACTCACGCAAGGCGCGTGTGCATGCGTGCCCAAGATCCTGAGAGGAGAATGGAGGAGAAGGGATTGCGGCGTGATCATCCCCCCTGGGGGGTGATTTCTCGCTTTCTGTCTCTCTGTCTCTCTCTGTTTGTCTGGCAAGTGCACGCGCCCTATAGTGAAAACCTCTCCAAAAAAAAAAAAAAAAGAACTGAACATTTGGTAAAGGAGTCAAAGGCCTGATGTTACCCATAACTTCTCCGACCTGGAAGACAGGGCCCTCCGAAAGGAACACACCTGGGAACAAAGGCTGCAATTTCCTCTACCAGCACTACAGACCCATTTCAGTAGATAGAAAAATGTGAATACTGCATCGGATAACTAGAAACCAGGACAGATCCATCTGACAAACATGAGAAAAGAAGGTGGTAGCTTGTCTCCAGGTGGGTGTAGTAGCCCCTCACCAAGAGCGGACGGACAGAGAAATACACAGAAATGTCAGAAAAAGAATTCTGAATGTTCATAGTGAGAAAACTCAACGAGATGAAAGAGGAGACAATCAGTTCCAGGAAATAAGAAAATAATTTCAGGACACGAAAGAGGAATTTCATAAAAAAATAGACACCTTAACAAAGAATCAAACAGAGCTTCTAGAAATGAAGAATACAATGCAAGAAATTAAAATCTCCCTAGAAAGCATTAACAGCTGAAGAAAGAATTTCTGACCTCAAAGACAAAGTCTCCAATATAGACCAAATCACAAAAAAAAAAAAAAAAAAAAAGTGAAGACAACATACCGGAAATCCTAGACACCATGAAACACCCAATGTCCATATAATGGATATTCCAGAAGATGAAGAATCTGCTAAAGGCATGGAAAACCTCTTTCATGTAATACTAGCTGAAAATTTTTCAAATATAGAGAAACATAGACAAATTCAGACCCAAGAAATAAAAAAGGACCTCTAATAGAATAAACATAAAAAGGTTCTCCCTTGG
Source organism: Tupaia belangeri chinensis (assembly GCF_000334495.1). Taxonomy (NCBI): domain Eukaryota; kingdom Metazoa; phylum Chordata; class Mammalia; order Scandentia; family Tupaiidae; genus Tupaia; species Tupaia belangeri. Next base: position 950,459 of record NW_006159698.1, read on the forward strand.
CACATCATAGCCAGATTGGTAAAAATTACAGATATAGATAATATTTTTAAAATGGCAAGGGAGAACCATCAAGTTACTTATACAGGTTAGGCTAAAGCTATTAGGCTAATGTCAGACGTCTCAACTGAAACAATGCAGGCAAGAAAGGAATGGGAAGATGTATTTGAAACATTAAAAGAAAAATAATTTCAACCAAACATATTAGATCCAGAAAGATTATCCTTCAAATGGGAAAAACGAAAGAATTTTCAGATAAGCAAAACCTGAAAGAATTCACCAATAATAGACGCAGTTCTATAGGAAGTACTGATGGGAGTGTTCTATCAGGATAACTAAAGAGAGACAAACAAAAATAGAAGAACAAAAAACTGAGAAAATGGCTAACACAAATGACAGGGATAAGTCCTCAAATATCAGTAATAACACTGAATGTTAACAAATTACATTCTCCCATTAAAAGACACCGACTAACTGAATGGATAGAAAAACAGAAGTCATCTATATGCTGCTTATAAGAAACACACTTCACTGATAAGAACACACAGAGACTGAGAATGAAGGGCTGGAAGTAGCTATCCCATGCAAATGGAAACTAAAAAAAGACCGGAGTACTGATGCTGGTATCAGACAAAATATACTTCATGATGAAAGATGTAAGAAGAGGCAAAGGAAGACATTTCATAATACTAAAAGGACTTGCTCACCAAAAAGATAGAACACTTGTAAGTATCTGTGTACCCAACACTGGAGCACCTAGATACATCAAAAAGAGATTGTCGGATATTAAGGGAGAGATAGACTGCAACACAATAATTGTAGGGGATCTCAACACCCCACTGAATCCTGTGGATAGATCATTTAGACAAAAAAAAAAAAACAAGGAAATACAAGATCTAAAAGATCATTTACATGAAATGGACTTGACATCTATAGAGTACTTCACCCCATGACTAGAAAATGTGTATTATTCTCACTCCCACATAGAACATTTTTGAAGACTGACCACATGAGAGTGCATAGAACAAGCCTCAACAAATTCAAAGGTATAGAAACTATATCTAGCATCTTTTCCGACCATAATTGAATCAAACTTGAGGTCAGCTACAGAAAGAGCCCTTGAAAATTCACAAACACATGGAAACTAAACAACCTACTCCTGAATAACTGCCCAACTATAGAAGAAATTAAGACTGAAATAAAGAGATTCATAGAAACCAATGATAATGAACAAACAAGTGTTTATAACCCATAGGTTATGGGACACAGCAAAATCAGTTATAAAAGGGAAGTGACAAGAAAAAAGCAGAAAGATGGCAAATAAACAACCTTAATAACACAACTCAGGGGACTGAAAAAAAATTACAGGAGAAAAGAAATAAAGATTTGAACAGAAATAAATGAAATAGAGAATACAAGAACTATACAGAAAATAAGCAAAACCAAGAGCTTGTTCTTTGGGAAGATAAACAAAATGGAAACACTGTTAGCTACATTAATAAAGAACAGAGAAAATAACCAGATGAATCAAATCGTCAAGGAAACGGGCATTATTACAACAGCTATAACAGAAACACAAAATGTCATGAGCAACTATACACCAACAAGCAAGAAAACCTACATGAGATGGGGAGATTTCTGGACACATAACTTAACAAGAGTGAACCAGGAAGAAATAGAAAGTCTGAATAGACCGATCACAACAATAAGATTGATAAGGAAGAGCCTAAGTCCAATGGCTTTACTCATGAATTCTACAAAACTTTTAAGGAAGAACTAACCTCAATTATCTGTAAACTATTTTAATTAATTAATTAATTAATTTTATTATTAGCTTGTAGAGAGAATTTACTCAACAGGTGGTGTGGTGAAGATGCTAGACTCCCATGTGGCTGACTGACCATGATTCGAGTCCCAGACCTGGCAGCTTGGGCAGGTATGCATGCATGTGCAAAAGCCTGAGAGATTGGAGGAGAAGGGATTGTAGCATGGCCATCCAACTGCTTTCTCACTTTCTCTCTCAATCTCTCCTTAAACTATTTCTAGAAATTCAAAAAGAAGGAACTCTACTGAATTCATTCTATGAAGCCTCCGTCATCTTAATTCAAAATCAGATAAGGATGTGGTCAAAAAGAAAACTTCAGGCCTATAGCCCTGTTGAATACAGATGCAAAAACTCTCAACAAGATACTAGCAAATAGTGTTCAACAACATATTAAAAAGATTATACACCATGACCAAGTAGAACTTATACCAGAGATGCAAGGATGGTTTGACATAATTCTCTGAAGACATACAAACAGCCAAAAAGCATGTGAAAACATGCTCAAAATCTCTTCTCATAAGGAAAATGCAAATCAAAACCACAATGAAGTACCACTTAATCCCAGTCAGAATGGCTAAATTTAAAAAAAAAAAAAAACATAATAATGACAAGTGCTGGCAAAGCTTTGGTGAAAAGTGAACCTCTCCTACACTATTGGTGGGAATGTAGATTAGTACAACCACTTTGGAGGATGATCTGGAGATTTCTCAAAACCTTCATAGAACTACCATATGACCCGGTAATTCCACTCTTAGGTATTTACCCAAAAGATAGAAAAATCTTCAGTCAGAGAAACATTTGGACATCCATGTTTATTGCAGCATTATTTACAATTGTTAGGGCATGTAATCCACCTGAATGGTCAAAAGTAGATGATTGGATTAAAAAATGTGGCATATGTGCTCTATGGAATACTACTTAGCCATTTAAAATTAAAAAAAAGAAAAAGAAAAAAAAGAAGAAAACCCTGACATTTGATACAAAGTGGACCGATACGGAAGAGTTAATGCTGAGTGAAGCAAGTCAGATTATGAGAGACAGACTTTGTATGTCCCCACTCAGTATGTACCGATTGCCTGCACTCTACAGCAGAAACCGAAACTGAAACTTTGGAAGGTATAGTAGCAGGAAAGTAAACCATAAATATTAAAGATAGTAAGGATGGTGGGATTCTGGGGGTGGGTAACGGAGGGAAGGAGGGAGGGGAAAGGGGATGGACATTTATCAGACAAAAAGTGAAAAGCTATTTGCTGGTAATAATATACATAATGTCTTTATCTTGACTGATACGCATGGTATTTGTGATGGAAAAAGAAATGTTGTACACTGTAAAGACACATGATTAAATGCAAATTAAAATTTTAAAAATAATTTTAAAATAAATTTAAATAAATACATATGCATCAATATTTATATTAGTTAATAACAAGCAATTGAATAATATGGAAAACACAAAGAATAAATAACATATCATCCATAATCACTGCTATAGTCTTTTTCCTATATTTGTTCTTGTAGACATCATTCTTCACATGTATACAATTTATGTAAATGAGCTAATATTACTAATGCAATGCAATAGCTTTTGTTTGTTTGTTTGTTTTTGAGAGGTTTTAGCTACAGGGCGCGTGCGCTCGCCAGACAGACACAGAGAGACATAGAGACAGAAAGCGAGAAATCACCCCCCAGGGGGGATGGTCACGCCGCAATCCCTTCTCCTCCATTCTCCTCTCGGGATCTTGGGCA
>NW_006159698.1:954188-964223 GCF_000334495.1 Tupaia belangeri chinensis
TATTCTGAATGGAAAATCTCATTTTGTATATATAATATTGGAGAACAGTGAATGAATGTAAATACATTAATTATTTAATTAATTGATTAATTTAAAAAAATAAAAACTCACACCAGGTGTCTGTGTGTGTGCCCAAAATCCCAAGAGGAGAATGGAGGAGAAGAGACCACAGTGTAGCCATCCCTACTACGTGGGGACTTCTTGCTTTCTGTTTCTTTGTCTCTGTCTCTCTGGTGAGCACATGTGCCCTATAGCAAAAATCTCTCTCCCTAAAAAATAAAGTCATGATTTATAAAGTATGTTCAAATAACTTCAGGTTTTCTTAAAATTACTTAATTTCTTTTATATACAACACAGACACATACATATACAAACACTTTTTATTTTTTGCTTTGGGACATATGCACTCACCAGAGTATGAGAGAGAGAAAGAGAGAGAGAGAGAGAGAGAGAGAGAGGGGAGGGGGAAATTGAGAGGGTAATTTGCAGATCTGGGACTCGGACTGTGGTCAGCCGTGTGGGAGTGAAGTGCCTTGACCACCACACCACCTGCTGGTCCCACTTAATGAGTTTTTAATGCGGCCATCCACAGAATGCATGTGAAATATAAAGTAGTTCATTTTAAAAAGTGGTGTGTAATTAAATACTTACTTTCTGGTTTCTATCCTTGCTTTGGGAGGGAAAAATAAAAAAAAGAAGACCTAGAAATATCTGATTTGTTACCAATGGGAATTACAAATGCTTTTAAATTATTATGTTCAGGGCTAGTTATGAGGCCTGCGCTAAATCTTGTTTTATGATTCCATAAAGAAGCACATATGCAATTATCATATTTTTAATAATTTTAACTGTATTTAAGTATAGCTATTTTGCTTTGCAATCTTATATATTTTATTTTCTGCATCTGAAAATATTATTGTGAAAAAGAGCTCATGGGCTTCACCAAACCACTGAAGACATTCCGGGCACAAAAATGTCAAAGAGATTTCGTGACATTATTATGATGCCTGTGCGGAAATGTTCACAGTTAAGTCAACTAACAGAACCAAATTACTTCTCCTTCTAAGTTATTCAGAGCTAATAATTTCCTAAAAATTCTAAGTTCTGAGACTCTGAAGAATTGGAACCTGTCCAATAGTTTCCTTGTCCAAGACCTCTACACTTTCTGAGAAGCTACTTTTGTTCATTTAAGTCTAATAGCACAACTAAGTATTGCCCTCTCTACCCCAGGGTCTGTTGTGGCTTTCTACTTGTGTTGTTATTGTTGTTTCCTTTAAGAATACACACACACACACACACACTCACACACATGGTCACACAACTGCATTTATTTTAGTTGGTTTTTTTTTTTTTTTTTTGGAGAGATTTTCACTGTAGGGCGCGTGTGCTCGCCAGACAGACAGAGAGAGACATAGAGACAGAAAGCGAGAAATCACCCCCCAGGGGGGATGGTCACGCCGCAATCCCTTCTCCTCCATTCTCCTCTCGGGATCTTGGGCACGCACGCACACGCGCCCGGCGTGAGTTTTAAGCCACCGGGTCCGGGACACGAACCGCGGTCGACTACGTGGGAGTCCAGCGACATAGCCATTACGCTAACTGCTGGTTCCCTTTAGTTGTATTTTGAAAGGGAGAGAAGATTAACACTTACTGTCAGTTTTCTCTGACTAGCTGTAATTCATGAGTACTCAAACTGTATGTTGCAGGCATTTTTCAAAATAAATGAATAAGCTACATTATCATTTTAATAGCTGTTTAAAATTTCATAATGCGTGTAAAATCATTAGTTAAACCAATCTCTAGGATATACATCATGTGGCTTCAAAATAGTGTCATTTTAAAAAATGGTATTATGAATAAATACTCGTGTGCTTGTATCTTTTTGTGGTCTGCTTACTTCATTAGGATAATCCTAAAAATAATTTCTCATGGGAAAAGTACACGTTTCCTATTTAGATTCATATCAGCTCCTTTGTTTACTTGCTCTGTGTCCACAAGGAAGTTTCTTAACCCTTCTGAGTATATTCTTCTACTTGCCTGAAGGAACTATTGCTGCAATAGCTATAGCTTATTGGGTCGTGGGTATGAATTGCATAGATACTATTCATCCATTTCTCACAGAGTAAATATTTAGCAAATTCTAGTTCTTACTGTTACTATCATATGTAGTACTTGGTTATTTAATAACAAAAGTAGAAGAGATAAGCTGATTTTTATTTTATTTTATTTACATTTAATCACTCTCTGTCTTTACAGTATACAACACAGTTTTCCCAGCATGAATGCAATGCATATTAGTCAAGTAAAAGACATTATCATATACAGATCATCAGCAGATCATTTATTTTTGGTCTATTAAATGTGTTCTCTTTATTTTCCCTGAACTTCTTCCTCCCATCCTCTATTACTCACCCTGAATTACCCCCCAGTACTGTCTCTAGTATATCAACTGTCGCCCTCCCTGCTATTATACCTTCCAGTATTTCAGTTTCTTCTAGAGAGCACAGATATGCTATATATATTGAGCAGGGACATATAATATCTGTCTTTCATAGTCTGGCTTGATTTGCTTAGCATTGTATTTTCCACGTTTGTCCATTTTGTATCAAATGTCAGGGTCTCACTGTTTTTTTATGACAAAGTAGGGTTCCATAGCGTACATGTGCCACATTTTTCAATCCACTCATCTGATCTTAGACGTTTGAGTTAATTTCATGTCCTAGAAATTGTGAATAATGCTGCTATAAACATGGATGTGCAAGTGTTCTTTTGATTGAGGGTTTTCCTATCCTTTGGGTAGATACCTAAGAGTGGAATTACTGGATCATATAATAGTTCTACTTGTAAGGTTTTGAGGAAACTCCATATCATTCTCCACAGTGGTTGTAATAATTTACATTTCCACTAACAGCATAGGAGCGTTGGCGTTTCACCAAAGCCTTGTCAGCACTTATCATTATTTATGTTTTACATTTTTAGCTATTCTGACTGGGGTTAAGAAGTACCTCATTGTGGTTTTAATTTGCATTTCCCTTATGAAAAGAGATGCTGAGCATGTTTTCATATGCTTTTTGGTCATTCTCATGTCTTCTTGGAGAGTTGTCTCTGCAGTGCCTTTGTCCATCTTTTAATAGAATTGATTTTTTTTTTTTCAAGTAAGCTGCTTGAATTCCCTGAACATTCTGGTTATTAGTCCCTTATCTGAGGCATAGTTTGCAAATACCTTCTCTCACTCTGAGGGCTGCCTCCTTACTCTAATTATTGATTCTTTTTCTGTGCAGAAGCTTTTTAGCCCAATGTTGTCTCACTTGTCTCCTTTTGAAACTATTGCCAGTGCTTTGGGGGTCTTATTTAGGAAGACTTTGCCTACTTTAAGGTTTCCCAGCGTTTTCCCTGTGTTTTCTGCCAACAGTTGTATAGTTTGATATATTTAAGTCCTTGATCCATTTTGAGTTGATTTTTGTAAATGGTGAGAGATAAGGGTCTAGTGTCATTCTTCTGCAGGTTGATATCCAGTTTGTCCAGCACCATTTGCTGAAGAGATTTTCTTTCCTCCACTGGATTGTCTTGCACCCTTTGTTGAAGATCCATTGGCTGTGTGTTTAGGGGTGGTAATCTGAGTGGAATTGCATTGAATTTGTAGATTAATTTGAATAGGATTGACATTTTGATTTTATTAATTCTTCCAATCCAGGAATATAGGATTTTTTTCTGATTTTTTTTTATCATTTTCCATTTCTTTTTAAAGTTTTTCCTAATTTTTCTTATAGAAATCTTTCACTATTTTTGGCTAAGTTTTTTTTTTCTATGTACCTTTTTGTTTTTGTAACTATTGTAAATGAGACTGCTTTCTTCAGTTCTATCAGTTTGTGCAATGTTACTGAATAAAATTACTGTATAAAAATGCTATGAATTTTTGTATGTTGATTTTGTGTCTTGCCACTTTATCCACTTCTCAATTACAGCATTTTTTTGGTGTGGATTTATTTGATTTTCTATGTATATAATTATATCTTCTGCAAATAGAGATAATTTCACTTCTCTTTTCTTATTTCAATGCATTTTATTTTACTCTCATCTCTTATTGCATTGGCTAGGACTTCCAGTATTATGTTGACAAGTGGGCAGCCTAGCCTTGTTCAGTGCTGAGATCCTCAGCGATTACTAGGTTGCAGTCTGTCTCTCCCCTTAGCTCTAACAGTCTCTTTCACCTCTCTGAGTGCTCCAGTGTTGGGTGCATAGGTATCTGTAAGTGTGTTATCTTCTTGGTGAGCTAGTTCCTTTAGTACTATGTAGTGTTCTTTGTCTCTTCTTACAGCTTTCATCTTAAAGTCTATTTTAGTTGTTATCAGCATTTCAACTCTAGCCTTGCTTCAATTTCTATTTGCATGAAATGTCTTCTTTTACTTTCAAGTCTATGTTTCTCTCAAGGAGGTGTGCTTCTTGTAAGCAATGTATAGAGGGTTCTTATTTCTATTTATTTATCTTTAATATGTTCAGCCAATCTGAGAGAATTTAATCCATTAACATTTAACATTATTATTGCTATTTGCAGAATTAGTCCTGCCATTTTGTTAACCATTTTCTAGGTTATTGTTTTGTTCTCTTATTTATGTTTGTCTCTTTTTAGTTTTCTGATAAGTTTTTTTTGTTTGTTTTTTTGTTTGTTTTTGTTTTTTGTTTTTACTTTTACCTGAGATAAAATTTTTCTTTTTATATTCTATCATTCATTTTTTCAAAATTCTAAATATCTTATTTTGGCCTTAAGGTGATTTTTAAATAGTCATACTTTTACAGGGATTTTATTTTTCTTTAAAGTTTTAAGGTCAATTATAATAACTTCTCCCAGTTCAAAATTAAAAACATTTTTTGCTATTGTGTTTTATAAATTTCATGGTTTGAAATTCTGTTTTAGAATCATGCATTAATTTGGTGTGTCTTTTATTATAAGGTATAGTAGTGATAAGAGTTCGTTTTCATCATTGCTGCAAATAACATGGGAAATTATCCCAATACCAGCTTGAATAATTCAAGCTTTACTCTATTGGCGAGAAATTCCGTTTTATCGAATATTACTATAAGTGTCCCTGAGCTCTCAGTCTGTTCTCTTGAATGAGATGTGGGACAGAGAGCACACCTGGCTTACTCAACATGCATCACTGTTTTTTTTTTTTTTTGAAGAGGTTTTTGCTATAGGGCGCGTGTGCTCGCCAGACAGGCAGAGAGAGACAGAGAGCCAGAAATTGAGAATTAATCCCCCAGAGTGGATGGCCACTCCACAATCCCTTCTCCTCCATTCTCCTCTAGGAATCTTGGGCATGCATGCACATGTGCCCGGCGTGAGTTTTAAGCCACCGGGTCTGGGACTCGAACTGCGGTTGACTACGTGGCAGTCCAGCAACACAGCCATTACGCTAACTGCTGATCCCAACATGCATCACTGTTTTTTGACATTGTTAACATTATCCCAGTTATGTCCCCAAGGACAGACATCCCAGGAAAGATCCGAAACCCACTGTTTTAGCAGTGTGTAGACATGAGGTAAGAATGTAACCCACTTTTGGTCAATGCTACAAGTAAAAGAAGTTTTTAGAATTCTGCTGAAGTTAGTGTTTCTTGATATGAGGTATTGTTATAGAAAAAATTTTCTTCCCATTCAGTCTTTCTTCAAGTGTGCTGTTTGATGAGGACCTCCTGATTGTTGCCCTGGTAGGCACATTGTGATGAGAGAGGCCTGCATCGTTGAGGCCAGCATCTTCTCAGGCGGCTGAGAAGAATAAAAAAAATCTGATATACCCCTTCCAGGCGTCTTAAGTAACTAATAGAGAATGTTATCACTTAAATTGCTATTCCTTCAAGTATTTTAATACCTACTGCCAAACTGAGAACACTGTTTTATTCCTATCCTGATATCACACTGTTTGGAATATTAGGACCTCAATACTTTTCAACATCAGGTAGCAGTAGGAGCTCCCAGCCACTGTTTCTCCTAACATTAACATTCTGTGTTGGTGAGGTACATTGTTAACAGTTTCTGACACAAATTTGAATGCGTTGTTAACTGAAGTCCATTGTTTACTTAAGGGTTTACTCTTTGTGCTGTATGGTTACATGGATTTTGATAAACAAATGCATAATGTCATATTTCCACATTATAATATTATACATCATAGTTTACTGTCCTATTAAAACATTTCTTTGTGTTTCACCTAATCCTCCCCTCAATGTGGAAAGCCCCAGTAATCACTAATCTTTTTTAATTGACTCTATTGTTTCTTTTTTTACTTTTCAAAATCCTAACTTCAAAAGATTAAGTATTACAGTCTTAAGGCAAATATTTGATAGAGATAAGTTAATCTGAATTAAAGTATTATACGATAAGAAATGAATGTATGTATGTATATGAGCATGTAGGAATACTGAAAAAATCAACAAGACTACCCCCAGTTGGGCTGCAGTGTTCTGCTCACCATAACTCTTGAAGCCTTTATTAGATGTGGAAGAGTGAAATTCACTGCAGGCATTACTGTATCAAGAATCAAATGTCTTGGGTCAGCCCATGGCTCAGTGGATGAGGGAGCTGGCTCCAACATGACAGACTACGTAGTCTGAGTCCCAGACATGGTGGATTGAGAAACGCACCAAGTGCATGCCCAAAGCCCCAGAAGCAGGAGAAATGGAGGAGAAGGGATCCCAGCATGACTTTTTCCCCAGGGAGGGGGAAGCTTCCCCCCACTCTGTCTCTGGCAAGCACATTAGCCTTTTGTAAAATTTAAAAAATAAATAATAAATGGAAAAAGAATCTAATGTTTCTTTTTCTTTGAAAAATCTGCATAATATATTTATTTCAATGCTTTAGGTTAAATGTGTAGAACTATTTACAAAAGTAAACATATTCTGTATGATTTTTCATGCTTTGATCAGATACTGAACAAGTTAGGTTCTGAATAAGGACCCATCAAGGGTCAGACGCTGTGTTAGACTGTAAGAAGTTAGAAGTGAGTTTAAATAAATACAATTTTTTGTCTCAAGCCCTCAAAAAGTTTTACAAGTTTTATGAGTGCATTGAATGTACCGTATTTCTCTCAGCAAAGTGAATTTCTATATTTTACTTGGTTTGGGAAAATTCGATACGATATGAAAAGGAGATAAAATAAGCTTTCCAATTAAAAAATATATACCTCCAGCCCCAGTGGTGCAGTGCTAGCATGCTCTGCAATGCTGGAAGCCACAGGGAAGACCAGGCTTTGCTTCCTGGGACAGCCCATCTGTACAGGACATGGGCAAGCTTACCCTGTGAGCCTGGCTGGCTGGGAGAGCTTGTGGGAAGACTGTGGGGTGAGACCTTGTCTTCCCCTTACTGTCTCTCTCTCACGAAATAAATACATACAATTTTCAAAAACATAAGGAATATTTGCTGTCCGATAACTGTTTTAAGCATACAAAAAATCCTATAAAAGTTAGCTTGTGCTAGTGAAAACTGCATCACAAATTTTTGAATGTTCTTGACATATCTAATCTGTATAAATTAATGCTCATAAATTTGGGGGTCTTAAAGAGGAACTTCAAAAAGTGTTCAGAGGTTAGTTTGCTAATTTCTCACATTTATTTCCTGAAGATGTAAGAGGAGATGGCTAGTCTAAACATTCATTAAATTACAGAGAGAAATGTAAAGATGATACCTCACTAACTCCTAAAAAATCTTGCAAAACCTTTGATATATTAGTATCAAAAAGGTCATCTCACACATCAGCATTTTCCCATATTTTTCTAGCTATCATACATGTTATAAATTGAATTATTCAGTTGGTTTCTATTTACTCAGATTTTATAACTTAGAATGCTTCATTGAAAGTGAGTTGCATTAGGCATTAATAAAGTTATGAGATATTTCTAGACTAGTTATGTTTTTAAAATAATTATTTATTTAATTTTTTTATCAATTTATTTTAGTTTCATGAGAGAGAGAGAGAGAGAAAGAGAGAGAGAGGAGAGAGAGAGAGAGAGAGAGAAATCACCCCCTTAGCCCCTTAGGAGGGATGGCCACACCACAATCGCTTTTCCTCCATTCTCCTCTCAGGATCTTGGTCCCATAAACTGTTTTTTTTATGATTACTCTTTTGGAATTACTTTGTAAAAATATTAGTGACTTCCACATTATTAAATAATTTATCATTATTTCAGTTTACAAGAAAAAAAATTGAACATAGTTGATCACTTGCATTGCTTTGATTAGTTTTTGTTTTTCACTTGGCTTCCAGATAATGTATCTCTCTCCAAGTCTCCTTCACTGGTGTCTCTTCTTAAACCTCTTAATATTCAAGAGTGTCTATGCGCAGCAATTGGACTGCCTCTCTTAACCACCTACATGCACTCTTTTGATGATCACGTATAGCTGCATTGCTTTAAATCATATTTGACCTGATGTCCCTCGGATTTATATCGTCAGCCAAGAACTCTTTAACTTTAGACTGAGATATTTAACTACTCCCTTGGAATCTCCATTTAAGTGTTAAAAATAGACATTATAAAATCAACATGCCTGGGACCAGCAGTTAGCGTAATGGCTATGTCGCTGGACTCCCACGTAGTTGACTGCGGTTCGAGTCCCTGACCTGGTGGCTTAAACTCACGTCACGAGTGTGTGCGTGCGTGCCCAGGATCCCTAGAGAATGGAGGAGAAAGGATTGCAGTGTGACCATCCCCCCTGGGGGGTGATTTATCGCTTTCTGTTTCTCTGTCTCTCTGGTAAGCGCACACACCCTATAGCAAAAACCTCTTAAAAAAAAAATCAACATGTCCCAAAGCAAACATTTTCATCACTCACAAATTGTGTCTTCTCTATGCAGTCTTTCTTGTTTCAGTTACAAAATACACCTTTCTGTTGCCAATACTAGGACTCACTCTTGAATCTTTTCTTTTTTGCATACCCAAATTCAATTTACCAGCAACCTGTTTGCTTTTTCTTCTAAACAGGAATTTATTATTATTGTTTCTCTTATTCATAATAAAGTATGTGCACTCACATATGACAAAGAGAGAGAACACTCCCAACAGGGCTTGTTTACACCACAGTCCTTCGAATTTTGCATCCCATCAGCATTACGGATGCACATTCAAGTCTGGTGTGGTGCTTCCAGGGTCAGGATTCAACCCCGAGTTTGCCATGCAATATCTGCACAGTGTTTAACCGTTGTGCCACAGGCTGGGGTTTTCATTCTTCCTCTTTTCTAATTACTATTTTTATTAGCATAACAACTGTTATAATGTGATGTTTTAGCACATGAATACAAGATAAAACCTTCTCTCCACACAATAGTTGCTACCATGAATCTGCAATTTTGTCTCTGTTAATCATCATTCTTCTATTTACTCCAGCCCTCTCAATCCTCCTCACTTTCCAGTACTCATTCTGCATCTCTTTACTTCCTAAGCTCATATTTTCTGACTTCTACGTATGCATTTTTCTAATAATTAGTGATGCTGAACACTTTTTTTATATGTTTATTGGCCAATTTTATGTCTTCTTTTGAGAATTATTTGTTCGGGTCATTTTTCTATCTCTCAATAGCCGTATTTGGTTCTTTGATGCTGAGTTATTTCCATTCCTTATATATTCTGGTTATTACTCTCTTGTAAGATTCAGATAAAATGTAAAATTTCCCCCCATTCTGTAAGTTGTCTCTTCTCTCTGTTATTTGTTTATTTTGCTGTGCAGAAGCTTTTTAGTTTAATATAGTCTCATTTATCTAATTTTGTTTCCCTTTTGTTGCCTGTGTTTTTCAGTTTTTATTCAAGAACTGTTTGACAATACCAGTGTCTTGAAGTATTTCCCATGTGGTTTCTTCTAGTACCTTATAGTTTCAGTTTTTATATATTTAAGTATCTAATCTTTTTGGAGTTGATTTTTATATATACTGAAAGTTACAGGTCTGATATTCTGCCACATACAGATGCCCAGTTTTCCCAGTACTGTTTACTGAAGCACTCCTCCTTTTTTTTTTTTTTTTTTTGTTGTGGTTTGTTTATACTGGC
>NW_006159698.1:964254-972016 GCF_000334495.1 Tupaia belangeri chinensis
CGTGTGCTCATGAGACAGACAGAGAGAGACAGAGAGACAGAAAGTGAGAAATCATCCCCCAGAGGGGATGGTTATGCCACAATCCCTTCTCCTCCATTCTCCTCTCGGGATCTTGGGCAAGCACGCACATGCACCCGGTGTGAGTTTTAAGCCACCGGGTCCAGGACACAAACCGCGGTCGACTATGTGGAAGTCCAGCGACATAGCCATTACGCTAACTGCTGGTCCCTGAAGCACTCCTCTTGATGGATGACTTCTTGGCACCTTCATCAGAAATCACTGTCATTTATACAGAAATCATAAGTTGTGGTCCAAGTAGTAAATTTACTGGAGTCTTTTTTTCTGTTTCATTGGTCTATGGGACTGTTTTTTTCTGCCAGAGTCATGATGTTTTTGTTTTTATGGCTCTATAGTATATTTGGAATTAGTAATATGATGTCTCTATAATTTTTGTTTGTTTTGTTTTTACCATAAGATGTGTGTGTGTGCTCACTGGAGAGAGACCGAGCAAGTGAAAGTGAGTAATCATTCCCAGGGGTGATAGTCACACCACAATTCCTTCTCCATATTGCTCTCAGAATTCTGGGCACACATGCACACTTGCCCGGCATAATTTTCAAACCATTGGGTCCAGGACTCAAACCATGGTTGCCTACTTGGGTGTCTGGCACCTTACCCACCAACCCACCTGCTGGCCCTGTCTCCATCATATTTTTGTTTCATCTTTTATTTATCTTTTCGCACAGGATTGCCTTGACCCTTTGACTTCTTTGTGATTCCAAACAAAAGATAACAAAATCATTTATTTGTGAGTTTTGTTTTCTGTGTGCTCTACTTTGAAAATAAATTCAGTATTATGCTTTTAGCATCTCCATGTCTCCTTCTTTGATCCAGTGCACCATTATTTATCATCTGGAAGATTAGGGCACTTTCATTCTGAAACTTTCCCTTAATTTTGCCATTACATTTCTATTTAAACACGGCAGTTGGAATACTTTAGATTGTTATTTTGTTCTATTACTCGTACCCCCTTATCCTTTAGTGTTTTTCGACGTTGATAAGTGCAGGAACATAACGGCATAGTTGCAGCCTGCCTTTCACAAGGCCGGTTACTTTTCTGAGCTCATGCCCCACTCTGCCTTACAGCTCTGCTCAGACACTGGTCTACTGGCCGCCCTGCGAGGGGTTTGCCCTCAGTATCTCCTCTACCTATAGTACCTTCCACTTGCAGACCTGGTGCAGCCTACATTTCCTGCCTTTGTTGTGTTTGTCTTTTATTTTCCATAGCATTTCCACTATGTACTGCATGTCCTATTTATTTATTTACTCTAATTCTCACACTCCCAAACAATTTCCATTAGAGAAGAAATTTTAACTTGTCATAACAGTTCCAAAAATGTAAGTGTGTAGTATTATATACTCACAAATATTTGGATAATAAATACATGAATACAATAATTTAAAATGGTGAAGAAAAAATCTGAATGTAGTATTGGAGTTGGGATAATGGTTTATCTCCCAGTTTGGAATTCGATGTTGAGAGGCCGTGCGCCTTCGCTGGCAAGGCTGAGATCACGGTGAATCCATCATGGAAACCGCTCCCGTGAGCAGATTGACGGTGTCCTGTAACCCAGTGAGCTCGAGCTTTCGGGAGTCCGTAACCCAGTGAGCCCAAGCTTTCGGGTGTCCCATAACCCAGTGAGCCTGAGCTTTCCGATGTCCCATAACCCAGTGAGCCCGAGCTTTCGTAAGAATTGCTTAGTTCTCCTGAGAGCTGGTTGCTGACAAGGAGAAAGGACTTACTGCCACTGTCTTTCTCTCTTTCTGCATTGCTTCTGCAATCCTCTGTGCTTCTGTTGGCCATGTTGTAGGTTGGCCTGATGACAAGACTAAGCCTTTGTACTTTCCAATCACAAAGTTTTGAGTTAATAAACCTCTGTTTTGAGGCCAGCAGGTGGTATATTGGTTAAGGCACTGGATTCCCATATGGTCGACTGTGGTTCACATCCCAGACCTTGTGGCTTGAAAATCACACTGGGTAATAAATGAATATGGTAAAGTGGCAGCATACAAATCAACATCCACAAATCTATAGCGTTTCTATATATGGACAGCAAGTTGAATGGAATAGAGCTGAAGAAAGGAATCCCTTTTACCATAGCCACAAAATATATAATATACCTAGAGATAAGTCTAAGGAAGTCAAAGGCCTTTACAAAAAAAAGAGAAACTATTAAGAACCTTTAAAATGATATTGAAAATGACATAAAAAAAAGTGGAAATACATCCCATGTACCTGGATTGGAAGAATTAACAGAATCAAAATGGCAATTCTACCCAAATTGATCTACATATTTAATGTAACTCCAGTCAAAATACCAGAGACTTTCTTCAGAAATCAAGAAAAGACAATCATGCAATTTGTCTAGACTCATAAAAGATCTCTTATTGCCAAAGCAATTCTGCACAAGAAGAGTGGAGTGGGTGGCATATCACTCCTTGACCCAAGATACACTATAAAGCTGTGATCATCAAAACAGCGTGGTATTGGCACAAAAAACACGTGGACCAATGGAATAGAATAGAGACCCCAGAAATAAACCCCAAAGCTCATAGCCAACTGATTTTTTTTTTTTGAGAGGTTTTTGCCACAGGGCACGTGCGCTTGACAGACAGAGAGAGACAGAAAACGAGAAATCACCCCCCAGGGGGATGGCCACACCACAATCCCTTCTCCTCCATTCTCCTCTCAGGATCTTGGGCACGCATGCACATGTTCCCGGCGTGAGTTTAAGCCACCGGGTCTGGGACTTGAACCGTGGTCGACTACATGGGAGTCCAGCAACATAGCCATTATGCTAACTGCTCATCCCATAGCCAACTGATTTTTGACAAAGGATACCAATCAATCCAGGGAAAAGGAAAACCTCCGTAGCACATGGTGCTGGTAAAACTGGGTATCCATCTGCAGAAAGATGAAACTGAATCCCCATCTTTCACCATTAACAAAAATCGATTCAAAATAGAGCAAAGATCTGAACCTAAGACCTCAGACTATGAAGCTACTGGTGGAAAACACTGGGAAGCTCTGGGAGACATTGGGGTAGGCAAAGACTTCTTAAATAAGACTCCCAAAGCACAGGCAATAATCCCTAAAGTAGACAAGTGGGACTATACTAGACTAAAATATTTCTGCACAGCAAAGGGCACAGTAATTAGTGTGAATCGTCAACCTTCAGAATGGGAGCATATTTTTGTAAAATATGACTCAGACAGGGACTAATAACCAGCATACACAGGGAACTCAAGCAGCTTACTCGATAAAAAGAATGATTAACCCAATTAAAAGATTGTAAAATGAGCTGAACAAAAATCTCTCTAAAGAAGACACATGAACAGCCGCTATTTGATGATAACGATAAAGATAGTAATGTCTTTGTCTTGACTGATATGCAAGATATTCCTTCTGGAAAAAGAACTAGTACACTGTAAAGATATATGTGATTCAGTGTCATGTAAAAATATTAGGATAATAATAAATAAAATTAAATTTAAGAAGAGAAAAGAAAATCACACTGGGCACACGTGTGTGCATGCCCAAAATTCCAAGAGGAGAATATTTAAGAAGGGTTTACAGCAGGGCCATGTGCCCCGGGAGGGAGGAGGTGATTTCTTGCTTTCTCTCTGTCTGTCTTTGTCTCTGATGAGTGCACAAGCCCAATAGCAAAAATGCCTAGAAAATAATAATACAAAACCTATTTTAAAAATATTATTGAGTGTCAGGTATTTCTGTTAGCAATGCAATAATGGACTAAGTAAAAAATTAATATAACATTATCTTTAATTTCTACTTAATTAAATTAATGAGTCCTAAGAGATACAACTCTTCCCAAGTGAATTCATATGAAGATTGTAGTAGTTAGCGTAATGGCTATGTCGCTGGACTCCCATGTAGTCGACCGTGGTTCGCGTCCCGGACCCGGTGGCTTAAATTTCACGCCGGGCATGTGTGCGTGCGTGCCCAAGATCCTGAGAGGAGAATGGAGGAGAAGGGATTGCAGCGTGACCATCCCCCCTGGGGGGTGATTTCTCGCTTTCTGTCTCTATGTCCCTCTCTGTCTGTCTGGTGAGCGCACGTGCCCTATAGCGAAAAACCTCTCAAAAAAAAAAAATTATCAATCAATGTAGACATTCCAGATAAACTCACAAAGCCAATTTGCTGTTCTGGCGTGGTAAATACATGATAATTTCTACCATTTTCCATAAATGTCTAACGTGATCATATTCAAAACTGAATATGAATGAGTGTGCATATAAGAATATATTATACCTTTCAATTAATTCCAATTTAACCATTTTTTATCATTTTCTATGAATGAAGTACTATAATAAGTTGTTGATGCCTAATAAACACAAACACCTCTATACACATAACCTGAAAAATGTCATGTATACAAAATCACAGATATGCACAATTAGAAATGGTATTTGAAGCTTGGAAGGTATTTCCAAAAAACAAGAGAGCGATAAAAGCTACTTCTTTCAGCATAGAGTAGCTAAGTGGGCACAATCTGCAGTATTTATAAATCGTGTCTCTCACTTATTAAAAGCCTGCTGCATGCCACGTGCCACACATTGCTAGGCATCACGTGTGGGTATGTGTTTATGAAACGTTTTTGTCACAAAAAGAGTTTTGATTATTTCACATCACATTCTAAATACCATGCACAGCATTTGTCAGGTAGCTAGTCAGTAAATATTTAAATAAATGATTTTTTTGATGTGAATATCTTTGCAGCACATTTATTTATGAACTCTTTTTTTTTTTTCTTTTTTTTTTTTTTTTGAGAGAGATTTTCGCTATAGGGCGCATGCGCTCGCCAGACAGACAGAGAGAGACATAGAGACAGAAAGCGAGAAATCACCCCCCAGGGGGGATGGTCACGCCGCAATCCCTTCTCCTCCATTCTCCTCTCGGGATCATGGGCACGCACGCACACGCGCCCGGCGTGAGTTTTAAGCCACCGGGTCCGGGACGCGAACCGCGGTCGACTACGTGGGAGGCCAGCCACATAGCCATTACGCTAACTGCTGGTTCCCTTAACTCTTGACTGAAGGAATTGATTCCTTTACTATTAAGCTACTGGCCTTTAAACAAGTAGGCATTTTTGCAAGTACACCTAAAGAGATGCTAAAAATAATGCACACATTGACATAGCACACATGTGGAATTTTATTCAAAACAGGTAAAACTCTGCAGGAACCCAGCCACAGAGGTGCACCGACAGCACCACCACGTGGGCGGCTGGAAGCTTCATGGAGGTCTGACTCGGGCCTGGGACCTGAGTCAGCCCAGATGAGCTGGTGAGCTGCACCTGCCTGTAACCCTATTTAATTAGGAGGCTAGTGCAAGAGGGTCACTGTGTCTCCCTGCATCCCGCTCTTTCTCTGATTCTTTCCCTCTTTCTCCCTCACAAAGGGAAAAACACCCTATATGACATTGGAAAGACAGAGTGAGTTCCGTGTCACTGACACCCCGCCAGGGCAGAGGTCCTTCCTAGAGGCTCCCCGCCATCCGGACCTTGATGGGTAGGCTCTCGGGATGACCACAGGGGCTTGAAAAATGGAGGGAGGAAGGGGTAAGGAAGCAGACACTAAGACAATTGAGTATTTTTCACAGGGAATATGGCCACAGGAGTGTGTGTAGGTCGAATAGTCTACAAACAGATCTTCAGCCATAGGGATGGTAAACTAAGTAAGAACATTTATATTACATAGTTAAGATGTTTTTCCCCTCAGGCAACTGGAAAATTTTATTTTTCACTCATCACTTCTCTTAGGTCCATGTCAAACATTAGGAACTCATTCAGATGTAGACTTTCTGATCTTAAAAAAATAAGCACAGCAGAAATATGCTTCCAAGTCCTAACGTTTATGAGCTAGTGGCCTGCAAACAGTCTTCCCAATCTAAACTTCATGCTACTTTATGGTCTTTTATGTTCTGAAAACATCGTGTTTGTTCCAAAGTCGTGCACGAGGACTGAGATGAAGAACCTTCGTGGAAACTAGACTGTTGTTGGAATTGCGGTAAAACATGGTGAAATCCGTGTTTCCAAACGGTTACCTTTGTTTTCGAATGGACAGGATCACCAGCTGCCCTGGATTTTCCAGCAACAGCTTTTACATCTGTGCTTAAAGTTGGCAGAGGTCAAATGATTTTTCATTATTCCTGAAGTGTTCATTTTTAAAGTTAATGATTTTTTTTTATTTACTTAACCACATAGTTTACACTTTCTTCTTTCCCCTTCTTTGCTTCCTTCTTTCTTTCATTCCTTCCCGAAAGTAGCCCACAGCAGTGCTCTGATTAACCTACCTCAGACTTTTTTTTTGTTTTATTTATTTATTTTCAATTTTATCTATTTATTTATTTACAGTTTTTATACATTCAATCACATTATTTAGCTTACAAAGTGAACATTTCAATATACGAACATTTCTCCCCGGTCCAGTTGATCAAAATATAACAACACGGAAACCAGCAGTTGGCATAATGGCTATCTTGCTGGACTCCCATGTAGTCGAGGTTTGCGTCCCGGACCCGGTGGCTTAAAACTCACGCTGGGCACATGTGCGTGCGTGCCCAAGATCCCAAGACAAGAATGGAGGAGAAGGGATTGCAGCGTGACCATCCACCCTGGGGGGTGATTTCTCGCTTTCTGTCTCTATGTCTCTGTCTGTCTGGCAAGTACATGCCCCCTATAGCGAAAAAAAAAAAAAAAAACTTCTCAAAAAAAAAATATATATAACAACACTACCTCACAGATGTTTAAAATGTAATGGTATTATTTTCCTTGATACCAAATCATAGATTCTTTATAAAAATAAATACAATTGAACGTGTACTAGGTGAATTACTTGCTATTTTTCATTGGCAAGGGGAGAGGCTGGATGGGGCTATGTGCTTGAGGTAGCATTTGAGTGTGATGTTTTATTTTAAAATTCAATTCAGGAGACCAGCAGTTAGTGTAATGGTTACGTTGCTGAAATCCCACGTAGCCGACCACGTTATGAGTCCCGGACCCAGTGGCTTAAACTCACGCCAGGCATCTGTGCGTGCGTGCCCAAGATCCCGAGAAGAGAATGGAGGAGAAGGGAATGCCAGAGTGGCCATCCCCCTGGGGGGTGATTTCTCGCTTTCTATCTCTCTCTCTCTGTCTTTCTGGTGAGTGCATACACCTTGTAGCAAAAACAAAAAACAAACACACACAAAGCTTGCATTTCCACCTCTCATGGTCATTAAATGTCTACTGCATCTTTTCTTTTTGCAGACCTGAGCATGTAAGTGACAGAATAGTTCATCAGATTGCAGACCCCCTGTTTTTTACTGGTTTCATTCAGGTTTGTAATGTTCAAAGGGTCACACTTTTTCGCTTGTGATGATTTTCAATTACCCTATGATAATTGATTGTATATAAAATAAGTTATACTGAGTCCAGGGAGAAAACATATGCTGTTATGGACATGTAGAAGATTGATTTCCAGTAAATACATCTCTGAAATCAGATAGGAAAATGTCCCCTGGTCATGACTTAACATTTCAATTGTATCAGCAATAGTTATTATCATTTTCTCCTAAATATAATTGTAGAACTTATAGATCCCATTTGTATTTTTAAGAGACTTTATTTTTTTTTTAAGAGAGATTTTTGCTATAGGGCACATGTGCTCACTGGAGAGACAGAGAGACAGAAAGCTAGAAATC
>NW_006159698.1:973520-1058948 GCF_000334495.1 Tupaia belangeri chinensis
ATAGAACAGGTAAATTTAATTTTAATATATTTTATTTAAACTCATATATCCAATTATGATTTCAACATGAATTACATGCAAAAACCTATTTTACAATCTATTTTCACACTAGCATACGTTTTGTGCTATCGGCAGGTCGTGATTCCTCACACTCTGGGTGCCCAGTGCACATGTGGCGAGGGCTCCCACACTGAACCGTGAACCTGTGACTCCCTGCTTTCCCGACTGCACCTTTCTTAAATACTTACTGAAACACAGAATATAACAGGAAAACCGAGCGTGCTCATTTCTATTACCATAACTTTAGTAAATACATTTTAAAATCGATTTAGAGTCAGTTTAAATAAATAAATCCAAAATGTGAAGAAGAATAATTTATTTTGATCATCCTTCTAAAAGCAGAGAAGTTATCTGGGAGGATTAAAAAGCATACTGCTTAATTTAAACCTTACTACTGAAACTAATCCTCAGGGAGAAAATTATATGCAATTCATTTAGGTATAAACTTTTGCATGAATTCTCAGGTTAATTCCCACCAGACGTAGTGCAGTAAAACATGAATTCTGGTAAAATACTGAGGGCGTGATCTGAAACAAAAATAGTCTACTTGGTTTTGGCTACTGATCTTTCCTAATTTGTGGAGCTGAAAAGTTTATGATAAAACTCTGCAAAAAATAGCATTAACTGTCAGAAGTTATGAAAGCAGTTTTTGTTTTAAATTATATTAACCAAGTTTATTAAAATTATTTCAGATAACATTTCATTTCCTTTTCGTGTGCCACATAATTTGTTAAATACAAAATGGAAAAACAATACTTTTTACTCCACAGCATCGTACGGTGATGAGTTGAAATAGATATCTGTCACGCAGAATGTGTTCATAAAATAAACATTGTTTACATGTTATTATTGAAAACGCTTTGGTTTGATCCACTTATAATTGCAATCTGTTTTTACCAAGTGCCAAAGCTTACTTTCATCCTTCCTTCCCTATGGCTTTTACTTGCTGGAAAAGAGAGCATTGTCACTCCACAGGATTCTGGCTCCAGTGACCAGAGCAGTGTGGTTTACCCCAGTGTTTTCAAAAACTACTCAGTGTCCTGCAGTTCTTGCCTCAATCAAAGCTATCACCATCCTTTAGCTATTTTCAAAGCCCTGCTCAGCTTTCAGGCTTCCCCTTTCCAACTGCCCAGTCACCCCGCCCAAATCAGTTGACTTTTGTCCTCTAAAACAGCCCTGCCAATTCCCTAGAAATTAGGTGGCCATGGAATACTTTTGCAGGTATTGGGAGTTCGGTATGTTTTGAAAAGAGAAATTTAATATCTGAGTGCCGGGAAGTGGGTTTTCTCAAAGTCCATTGCAGGCACTGGGCCGGCCTGGTAATACTGACACAGAATATTAACCATACACCTTAGTAACGATGAGGTGAATAACTTGGAAATAAAGTTTTAGAGAAATATTGCAGGAAAAATAAAGAAGTTAGGTGGTCCTATAACTGAACACTGCGCTTCTCCTTTATTCTGGGGTTATTCTGGATATTAGAACAGTAGGTATAAATAAGGATGATCCTGGCAATGTGGCAGATAGGAGGTATTTTATTTGAGAAGGAATGAGGATTTGAACCTGGCAGTGCTATGTCCATATAAAAAGGGGATATGTGAATATTATGGAGACCGGAATTGGGGAGCTTGATTAGGACTTAATTAGATCAGTTCTTCCCACACTCCTGCCCCAATACTTCCACTTCAGACTCTCGATATGCACAAAAACCCTATCATTAACACCATATTTTACTGTTAACAGTAATAGGTTAATTTAAACCCTAATACTAAAACCAATCCTCAGTGTAGAAAATTACGTGTGATTCCTTTAGGCATGAACTTTGTATGAATTCTCAGGTTAGTTCCCCGCCAGATATATGAATTAGGTAGTGGGGAAAGTTATGACGCATTTTGCATAAGCCTTTTGACTTTCCTGACGACCCAATACGAGGTAAAATAAATAAAACCCAAGTGCAGATACATAGTGCCGTTATTTTAAATTGTTTCTAGTTTGGCACCCTAGCGTTTGGAATGGCCAAAAACATGCCATTATTTTGTAAAGAAACAGAAAGGCAGTTGTGAAAACAAAGGTAAGTGTGGAAAGACAGCACTGTATAGCCACGGGTATTTCTCAGATCAGTTTAGGAAAGGAAACCTACCTAACATTGAGGATCTGTAACTAAGTTTCTTCAACACAGGGTGAAGAGGGTTACCAGTTTGCTCTGGGATATCCTTCACCTCTGTTAAAACCACTGGATGAGGGGACCAGCAGTTGGCGTAATGGCTGTGTCACTGGACTCCCACGTAGTTGACCGTGGTTCGAGTCCAGGACCTGGTGGCTTAAAACTCACACCAGGCACGTGTGCGTGCATGCCAGAATCCCGAGAGGAGAATGGAGGAGAAGGGATTGCGGCGTGGCCATCCTCCCTGGAGGGAGATCTCTCGCTTTCTGTCTCTCTGTCTGGTGAGCGCACATGCCCTATAGCAAAAACTTCTCCAAGGGGAAAAAAAATAAAAAACACTGGATGAGAATGTGTGTCTCCCCCAGTAACATCTATCCCTCAAAACTGGTACAGATCTTGATAAGAGAAATAGTGGGAATTTATTGAGTTACTATTATTTTTTTCAAAAAACTTTGGTTTAGATGTGTTGCGATTTTTTCTAAACAAATAAGTCATTCTTACAGCTACACCCACTTTAGTTCTGCAACAGCTGGGACTTAGAAAAAAGCTTAAAATATACCCAAAGTTAGGTATTTAGTACTTGGACTTGAAAGCAGATTAGTGTCTCGCCAAGGACTTGTTCTTGATATGGTATATATAATAGTATATTTTTATCTTCTAATTAAGTGTAAAGTAATGAATTTATTACTAAAAAGTGGCAGGAGTGCTTCTTACATAACAACTGATGGAGAAAGTTCAAATTAGATATACTTGGGGACTTTAAGGAATTCATGAAAAAATGGAATTAAAGGGTGAGTTTGTTTCAATGCAGAATATTTTGAAATCCATGTGCAGTTTTTTTGTAAGTATTTTTGTGAAATTCTGAAAACTCATTTACGTTTTAAATGTAATTATGTATATTTAGGGAGCACATTACATTTTGACGTACTTAGTTCTGAAACAGCAAGTGAAGTAGGACAGAAACTTTATATTAGCTTATTGGGAAAGTCATTTTTTTTATGTTTTTTCTATGCAAAAAATGAATCGTGATTTTCCCAACAACCTAATAGTTGGTTTATTTATATGTCTATGAATAGATCAATATTTGCCCATCATGAAAATGACTAAAATTGACTGAGCACATATATGAAACAAAATCCCATCAAAGGACCTCATTAACTAATTTAGTCCTTTCAAAACCACAATGAATTGCTTCATTATTAATGTGCTTTATTTCACAGATGACGACACCTGTCCTAGGAGGGAGCAGGACTGGATGGAGGAGTTACAGCTAAGGAGGAGCAAACTGTCTTGTTCCGAGTCCTCGCTCTTGTAACGATACTTGCCCTCTGCCTCAACTCAGGTGAGGTGTTTTTTTTTTTTTTTTCTTAAATTTATTTATTGACATTCATTCACTATACATCATTACAGCATACAAAATGAAATTTCCCATCCAGAATGGCTCAATCAAGTACATCAACATACGTGTTATCAACAAATAATTTTCCATTTCTTGTTTTCTGTATATTTTGTTTTTTTATTTGCCATCCTCCATTGATTCCCTATCCCTCACCCTCTGCCGTCTCCCACCTCCTCCCACACTGTCTCTGGTATCCATGGTTGCTTTCTATGCCTTCCCCCCATCTCATTGATTCGCTAATGAACTTAATCCAACTCAGGAGAGGTTTAAATAAGGTTAATGAAGAGGAGAGATCAGTGATAGGATAGTAGGGATGAGGAGGAATAGACATTCCTCTGAACAAAACTTTTAAAAATAGTATTCACTCTGAGAATGAAATAAAAAAATGCATATATCCAAACATAAATATAAATTTTTTTGTTTTGTTTTGCTTTTTTTTTTGAGAGGTTTTTGCTATAGGGCACGTGTGCTCGCCAGACAGACAGAGAGAGACAGAGAGACAGAAAGTGAGAAATCACCCCCCAGGGAGGATGGCCACACCGCAATCCCTTCTCCTCCATTCTCCTCTCGGGATCTTGGGCATGCACACACACGCGCCCGGCGTAAGTTTTAAGCCACCGGGTCCGGGACGTGAACTGCGGTTGACTATGTGGGAGTCCAGCGACATAGCCATTACACCAACTGCTGGACCCAATACTCTTTGCTGTGGAAGTAACTTTTGGCATGCCACTTTCCAGTCTGTTACCTTGTCTGAGAAGGGCTGGAACACAGGCTTCATAGACATACATACTTCGTTTTTCTTATCTTCCACCTTAACACCCACCTCCTCTTTATCAAAAATTCTCTGCAATTCTGAGGGTAATTGTCCCTTTTTGATAGTGTTCAGAAACTGCAGACTTGCACCATCAGAGTAACTTCTGAGATCAGCATTGACGTGACTCCATCTTTCCACAATTCTACACTTACAGCCCCCTCATCGGACAATATCAACGACCTCAAAGTCCTCCCTTCCCCTGGTAACAGCACTGCCTTTCCTCAGACTGCTCCGTGAGACACTCACCTGGAAGAAGCGGGTTTACTGGATGCTGTAATCATTCCAACTCTGAAAGTGGCTGGACCTTATTGAAAACTTTCATTACACTGAGTTATTGTTTATACTACATTTAATCACATATATCTTTATAGTGTATAACATTCATTTTTTCAGCATGATTACCATGCATATCAGTCAAGACAAAGACATTATATTACACTGAGTTTTAACAGGCCACGTGGAAAATTTGCAGAGAAATGATGGTTGTAAGGGGACATGCAAACCAAAATGGAGAAGAGAAGTCAGATTTGCTGGACTTTTGTTTCAAGTACTATTTAACTCTCTCCTGATAAGAAGATTTTTAAATAAGTACTAGGTAGGAAAGTAACTTATGACTGGAAACTATATCCAATGCACTTTTTCCAAAAGGATACTCAGAAAGAAAATTATGCTTATTTTCAAATATTAATTAATCAATGCAAGATATATCAAATAGCTGTACCATTTAAAATCCTTTTTTAAATGATAGAGAGGCTTTTGCCATAGGGTACACGTGCTCTCTGGAAAGACAGAGAGGGACAAAGAAAAAGAAAGTAAAAAATCACCTTCCCAGAGAGTACGGCCACGCTGCAATCCCTTCTCCTCCATTCTCCTCTCGGGATCTTAGGCACACACACACACGTCCGGCATGAGTTAAGCCACCGGGTCCGGGACTCAAACCGTGGTCACTCACTATGTGGAAGTCCAACCATGTAACCATACACCATCTGCTGGCTCCTCACTAAAAATCTTAATATGGTAGAAATTAGGAAATACGGTCAGAGCATCAGTTATTCAAACATCATTCCTAAGGAGCAGGGTTTATTTGTTAGCTATCTCAGAGTTTTTAGATGGTAAGGTATTAAAAATTACATATGGCAGGTTAAAAGCATTAATAATTATTCTATAGCTCAGATACAATCAAAAGACTGGAAAGACAAGTCTCATGGTATTCTCAGTTTTATTCTGTAACAGAAAGGTACATACTTGATGTATAATTTAGCAACAATATCTAAGACGTATTTTTATTTAAGAATAAAATTTAACATTTGATATTAGCCATTCACTTGCCTCATTCACTTAGAATGTAATGTCTGTGTTGTCACATTACTAATGAATATTTTTAAAATGAATCACATAAATGGTTTTCTATTTCATACATCAGAATCAACATTCAAGAATTATTTTCATTCTGATGTCACCAAGGTAAAAACACTTCATATCTTTCACCTTTTTTTTTTTAAGAGAGATTTTTGCTATAGGGCACGTGTGCTCATTGGAGAGACAGAGAAACAAAGAGACAGAAAGCGAGAAATCACCCCTGAAGGAGGATGGCCACGCCTCAATCCCTTCTCCATTCTCCTCTCTGGATCTTGGGCATGCACACACATGCCCCAGTGTGAGTTTTAAGCCACTAGATCTGGAACTCAAACCATGTTCAACTACATGGGAGTCCAGCGACATAACCATTACGCCATCTGCTAGACCCTGCATCTTATACTTTTAACTAAAACCAGTTTTCAAATTTCACCATCAGATTAAATTCCCTTGCCTAAAAATAAGGTTTACAACGTTTTATTGCAAGTGATTTATCGAATCAGATTTAAAGCGAAGTATAAATTGAGTGTACCGAGACTCAAGCAGCCAACGTCAGCCATAATGCTCGTGGGCTCCTGGGTGTGAACTACACAGCAGCAGTTCTCAAGCTGTGTGGCCTCAAGATCTTTTGTTATGTGGATTGTGGATATATGAATAATACAGTAAATGCTAAAAGTTTTCTAAAATTTAAAATCATTGAGGGTGTAGAGAAAACTCAGAATAAAAGAAAGAGTAACCAGCTGAGCTACTTAAAAAAAAAAATAACGGACACATATCAAAGACAATAGTTAAGCAAAGGACTAAGCCAACTCTCTGTGAAAGCGTTGTTTTGATTGGGTATTGTAAGACTAAGACAAAAAAAGTATGACAACAATAGTATCGTTATTTATTTATTTATTTATTTATTTATTTATTTATTTATTTTGAAGAGGTTTTTGCTATAGGGTGCGTGCGCTCGCCAGACAGACAGAGAGAGACAGAGAGACAGAAAGCAGGAAATCACCTCCCAGGGGGGATGGCCATGCCGCAATCCCTTCTCCTCTTTTCTCCTCTTGGGATCTTGGGCACGTACGCACACGCTCCCGGCGTGAGTTTAAGCCACTGGGTCCGGGACGCGAACCGCGGTCGACTACGTGGGAGTCCAGCGACATAGCCATTATGCTAACTGCTGGTCCCCAACAATAGTATGGTTATTAAGTCTACTCTTTACATCAAAATGGACTAGAATTCTACAACTCATATGTGTATGCTGGGATTGAATAAATGCACACATGCACATGCACACACATATACAAGAATAAATGTGCACATACATGCACACACACACGAATAAATGTGAACATGCATGTGCGCACACACAAATAAATGCACACGTGCACATGCATGAATACACATGAGTAAATGCACCTGTGCACACACACATGAAAGTCAGGCTGCACACTCAGGATAAAGGCCATGTGCCCAGGTACAGGGAAGGCTGGATGATCTATGTGCAATGCCTTCGGATTGGAGGGATTAGTGAAAACATAAATTTTAGTACATGAAGATAGGCAGGTATTGACAAAAATACAGAAGTTTGACTTGGTGTATTTCTTTGTTCTGTTCACTAAGAGGATTAGGATGGAATGACTCCACAGTGGGAATGAGCCAATTGCGTATTGAGATTTTGTTTTTTTTGAGAGAGATTTTCACTATTATAGGGTGCGTGAGCTCGTCAGACAGACAGAGAGAGACAGAGAGACAGAAAGCGAGAAGTCACCCCCCAGGGGGGATGGCCACGCCGCAATCCCTTCTCCTGTATTCTCCTCTCAGGATCTTAGGCATGCAGGCACACCGCCCGGCATGAGTTTTAAGCCACCGGGTTCGGGACGCGAACCGCAGTCGACTACATGGGAGTCCAGCAACATAGCCATTATGCTAACTGCTGGTTTCGCGTACTGAGATCTTAATATCAAAACAAAACTTTGCAAATAAATGAACAAGGGCTCTTTGAAGAAGTGGTTGACACTAAGACTAGAGTGGAAATATACAAGATTTTCCTGCCAATTTTTGCTGTGCTGTAAACGAGAAGAGGCATGTGGGCAGAACACAGGAGCCAGCCTGGTAGCCCTTCCGATGGCCCAAGCTGAAACAAGCCGAACATCAACGTACATAATGATATATATTCGATTATAACCCAGGGAATACAGTAAATATTTACATGTTTACATTGATGCAAATTAATAACCAAATACACAATGAGTGAGGGGTAGCTTTTCATCACAGAAGCAGCACAATGAATAAATACAGAAAAACTGAGTACAGTACAGAATCGTCACCAGGAATATCGCAGTAGTAATCTTTGTGGGCACGATCTGCCGTGGAAGCAAACTGCGGAGCTCACAAGCAGACCCTAAGGGGGACGCGCAGGATTCCGACCTTCCCGTATTCATGCCTGTGGGTCCTCTTCCCTGGAGTGCAGGGACGGACTGATTCCTTCACAGGGGCTAGAGGGTGTGTAAAGTCATGGGATATTTCTCCAGAGCCGAGAAACAGTGACTTCCACTTCCTCCTCTTCTAAACCCGTTTCTGCTCTTTTTCTGGGAAGAGACAACTTACCGTATTTCAAGAAGCGCTACGGGGTTGTCTACATGGCAAGGACCTAACGTTAGTCTCTTCCCAACAGAATGGATAAACAAGTAGTGCTACATTCATCTACAATAACACATTATTCATTTGTACGTACTAAAGTATAAATCAATCTGCAAAACAGACACAAAATGTTATGTAATTCCATGTATGTGAAGTATTAAAAAGATGGAAAATTAGCTACGACATTAGAAACCATAAAAAAGCTCTATCTGTGTAATGTCAGAAATTAACCATAAGGAGCACAAGGAACTCATTAGGGTAATTTGAATATTTTTTCCATTTTATTTTGGGTGATATTTATATAGATGTATATAACTGATAAAAAATATTAACTTGAACACTTAAGATATGTACATTTTACTATATGTAAAGTCTGCTTCATAGAAAATTGAAAATACTTAAATACAATTAATAATCTGTTATAGATTGTTGCAGAGTCATTAAATATATAATCTTGCAGAATGATACAGGAAAAAATCTAGACCCAGCACGTTATGCTGTTAAGAGATTTGAAATTCTTTCAGAAACAATACAAGCCACTATTTGTGTAAAATTAAATGATTGCAATCTTGACAAAAATATATTTCTCTATATTTAAAAAGTGGAAGAATATTAGGATTAAATATAATACATATTCCAAAGCATTTGGGGTCACATTTGTGCACACACACATCACATACACACAATGACAATCAATTTTTATGATGTATATGCCTGTAGTAAGCAGGTGGGGGGAGTGAGTGACCTCTCCTTTTGTATGTAAGATAAAATGGAAATATAAAAAAAAGTGAGACTCAGGTTGAATTGAATTGAATGGATTTACCTTGTGATGCCTTGCATCAATAAAGAGATTAACAAAGAAACTTACATTCTTGAAAAAGATGTATATAATAATATCCTTGATTTGATTATCACACACTGAAACATGCTTTGAAAAACCATATTGTATGCCATATAAATGTACAATTATGGGACCAGCAGGTGGCATGGTGGTTAGGGGCACTGGACTCCCACTTGGCTGACCGCAGTTCAAGTCCCGGACCTGAAAGCTTGCTTTCTCACTTTCTCTTTCTCTCTCTCTTTTTCTCTCTCTCCCTCTGTGGTCATATTAAATTAAATTAAAAATTTAAAAAACTTTAAAAAATGTAGTATTAAACTTAAGAAATTATTAAATAAAGGCTGTCAGGTGGCATGGTGGTCAGGGGTGCTGGACTCCCACATGACCAATCATGGTTTGAATCCCAGACTTGGTTGCTTGTTCTCACTTTCTCTCTCACTCTATGGTCAAAATAAAAAATAATAAATAAAAAATAAAATAAAATAAAATAATGAATATAGTAAATAAAATAATTCTTAATAAAAAAATTATAAAATGCAAGTATTAAAAGATGGGCCAGTAAGTTAAGTGGTTAAGGAGCTGGAGTCCCACATAGCAAACTGCAATTTGAGTCCTGAACCTGATAGTTTAAAAATCACAGCAGGTGTATGTACTTATGTGCCTAAAATCCCGAGAGGAGACAGGAGCAGGGTTTGTGGTGTGGTCATTACCCTGGAGGTGATTTCTCACTTCCCCTCTCTCCATCTCTGGTGAGCACATGCCTCCTATGGCAAAAACCTTAAGAAATTTTTTCGAAGAGATCAAGTGTCATTTTTTAGTTCTTTTTTTCTTGAACAAATTTAAATACTTTTCTATAAAGAAAATTCAGGAAATTAAAAAAATTATCTATAAAAAGTATGTGATTGTGACCTTTTTATTAATTTTAAAACCCTATTTTATGATTCCAGACAAATTCTATGATTGTCTTTTCTAGATCTGTGAAGATTGTCCTAGTTTATGGGATTGCATTAAATATGTAGATTAATTTGGGTAGGATAGCCATTTTGATCACATTAATTCTCCCAATCCAGTAATATGGACTGACCTTCCACTTTTTTGTGTCCTTTTCAATTTCTTTTTTAATAATTTCATAGTTTTCCTTATAAGGGTCCTTAACTTCCTTGGATAGTTTTATTCCTAGGTATCTTAAGCTTTTTGTGGCTCTGGTAAGTGGGATTACTTTCTTCAGTTCTGTCTCTGTCTGCTTGTTGACTGTACATAGAAATGCTGTAGATGTCTGTAAGTTAATTTTGTATCCTGCCACTTTACTGTATGCATTTATTCAAGGAGTTTTTTTGTTGTTGTTGTTGTGGATACTACTGGGTCTTCTATGTAAACAATCATGTCCTCTGAAAACAGATCATTTCAGCTCTTTCACTATTGGAATGCCTTTTCTTTGCTTCTCTCATCTGATCTCATTGGCGAGGACTTCCAGTACTATACTGAATACGAGCAGAGAAAGTGGGAAGCCTTGTCTTAAACCAGTTTTTAGTGGAAAAGCTTTTAGCTCTTCTCCATTCAGTGTAATGTTAGCTATAGGTTTTTCATAGATCACTTTCATTCTGCTGAGAAATGATCCTTCTATGCCAATTTTACTGAAAGTCTCAATTATGAGAAATATTATATTTTGTCAAATGCTTTTCCCTCATCGATCAAAATGATCATACATTTTTTTCTTTCTTTCTGTTCATATGGTGTAATATATTTATTGCCAAAGCCATCCTGTGCAAGAAGAGCAGAGTGCAAGAAGAGTGGAGTGGGTAGTTTCTCTCTTTCTGACCCCCAAATATATTACAAAGCTGGGGTAATCAAAACAGCATGGTATTGGCACACAAACAGACATGAAGACTAAAGGAATAGAGTAGGAACCCCAGAAATAAACCTCCAAACACACATCCAACCGATCTTTGACAAAGAGTACCAGTCAATCCAGTAGGAAAAGGAAAACCTCTTTAGCAAATGGTGCTGGAAATACTGGGTATTCACCTGCAAAAAGATAAATATGAGTCCCTGTCTGTCACCATTAACAAAAATCAAATCAAAGTGGGTCAAAGATCTAAGCCTAAGACAGCAAACTATAAAACTACTAGTGGAAAACACTGGGGAAATTCTGAGAGACATTGGGATAGGCAAAGACTTCTTAAGCAAGACCCCCAAAGAACAGGCACAGAGCTTCAATGGTGTAGTGTGTCTATAGCATGACCTTGTCATTACGTGCATTTGGTGCAATCATGGTAAGAACATACCTCAAGATGCACCTGAATTATTTAAACTCCAAGTCACTGGAATAAATAGATCTCTGCTCTATCAGTGTGCTCTCTTCCAAACTTTATATGAACAGACCCATCCAGGACTGCACTTTTGAAAATAGACATTTGCAGAGCTTTAACATTCCAAATTGGTGACACGTGTCTAAGAAGTTTAACTATATGCTCAGAGATGTCCAGAAAAGTTTTATTCTGCATACCTGGTAGCACAGGCTGACACATGAATCACCTGTAACATATTAAGGCTTATTCTACACAAATGTCAATTTCTACTCTTATTACAATTTAGGAAAAATGAAATATTTTATATTTTGAACTGGACAACGAAAAATTCTGGCTGCAGCAATGTAAAATGCCGTGGGTTTCTGAAACACATTTTTGAAAAAGCATTAGTGTGTGTTAAAATGCTTTACTTTTATTTGCAAAAGTCACATGATTCTCTCTGTAGTAATTACAATTCTCAGTTTCAGTACCAATGATGCAGCTGAAGCTAAATCCCAGTTAATAGTCTACCACAAAAGTATTAAAGAATAAATTACTGTGTTACTGAGGTAACCTAAAAAAAAAAATGGATCAACAGCTATGCCTTCATTTGATCATTGTTTGTGTAAATGTTTTAGGTGACTTAAGTAATGATTCTGTGATGATGTATTCTCACATAAGAATAAGTATTTAATAAGATAATGGGGTTTGGTTATTGTATTTAAAATGTAAAATTGCACATTTAAGATTAAACTCCAGAATGTAACCTACTGTCCTTGAAATACTCATCGAATTGAAATTTTTTTAAAAATGCCCTGCTAGATGAGCTTTTCCAATTTCTCTCCAAATGTGTGAAGATGCGTCTCTGTTTTCCTTTCCGAATGCTGTGAAAATGCCCTGGAGAGGCGAGGCGAATGTCTCTGAGAGGACTTCAGAAGTATTTTTTGAGAATTATGTCTGCAAGATTTGAAGAGGATGCAATGTGATATGACATCTGCTCCAATTATCCACAAATCCCTTTTCATCATTAACTACAGTCAGCTAAGCAGTCATTTTAAAATTATCTCAGGAAAAGTTTAAAAATATGTATACCATGTCGAATAGGTGTTTACTATTAGTGTTTTCAGGGAGTGAACTCTTAACTTAAAATGTCCCATCTGGACTGTTAAAAAATGATGCAGTGGAGAAAAGAATGTCTTTTCAGCAAATGATGCTGGAAAAACTGGATATGCACCTGCAGAAAAATGAAACCGAACCCCTATTTCACACCATTAACAAGAGTCAACACAAAATGAATCAAAGATTTACATATAAAGACTCAGACTATAAAACTACTAGTACAAAATACAGGGAAAACGTCTGAAGATACTGAAATAGGCAAAGATTTCTTAAATAACACCTCTATAATACAGACAATAGTCCCCAAAATAGACAAGAGAGATTACATTAAGCTGAAAAGTTTCCTCACAACAGGGAACCAGCAGTTAGCGTAATGGCTATGTCGCTGGATTCCCACGTAGTCGACCGCGGTTTGTGTCCCGGACCCGGTGGCTTAAAACTCACGCCGGGCGCGTGTGCGTGCGTGCCCAAGATCCCGAGAGGAGAATGGAGGAGAAGGGATTGCGGCGTGACCATCCCCTCTGGGGGGTGATTTCTCGCTTTCTGTCTCTATGTCTCTCTCTGTCTGTCTGGCGAGCGCACGCGCCCTACAGTGAAAATCTCTCAAAAAAAAAAAAAAGTTTCCTCACAACAAAGGAACAATAGAGTGAAAAGACCACCCTCAAATGGCAGAAAATATTTGCAAATTATTTCTCAGACAGAGATTGATATCTAGAATATACAGTGAACTCAAGCAGCTCACTTGCAAAAATGAATATGCCAATATAAAAATATGCAAATGAATTGAATACAAAACTCTCTAAGGCAGACTTATGAATGGTCACGAAGCATATACAAAATATTCAGTCTCTAGTCATAAGGGAAATGCAAATTAAAACTACAACGAGATACCCATTTAACCCCAGTTAGAATAACTAGTATCAAAAAATAAAGAATGACAAGTACTGACAAGGCTGTGTTGAAAAGGGAACCCTCTTACGCTGTTGGTGGGAATGTAAAGTAGTTCAACCTCTATAGGAAACAACATGGAGGCTACTCAAAAACCTACCAGTTGAACTTCCATAAGACCCAGTAATCCCACTCCTTGGCAATAGCCCAAAAGATACACATGGTATATCCCCACTCCATTTGTACTGAGTGTCTACACGTTAAGGCAGAGGTTGAGCGAGCTGAAGATGTGATGGTGGAGATAATGGTGTGGGTGCTAGAGACCACAAGGGGGGAAAGTGGTTGGTAGAGAGTGGGTGGTGAATGGTGAGTGTGAGAGAAAAATTCTTAGGCCTGCTATGTCTCCTTGGAAGTGTTACTTTTCTGTTAAATTAGTCTGCAGATTGTTTCGGAAATGCTCTATCAAATTATAAAAGTTCAAATGCAATAATGTTTGAAAACTATAAATGATAAACTTATGTTTCCAAGAGAAAAATGAAAATGTTTTGTGCTGTCTGGAAATAGTTTAGTGTGTATTTATTAATTTATCATCAAAAGAGCACTTTGCCTGAAATTATTGTTTATTGTCAGTTTGTAAAGTATTGTTATAAATATCACCTGTATATTTTACATACCTTGAAGCTCGTATCTATAAATTCGCAGCTTAAATTTATTTTACAAGGTTTTCTTTTTTTAATAATTATTTATTTTAATTTTATTTATTTATTTATTTATTTACTTATTATTTGCTATAGGCTACATATGCTCACAAGAAAGAGAGAGAGAGAGAGAAATTGAGAGAGCAAGCTGCCAGGTCCAGTACTCAGACTGAAGTCGGCCATGTGGAAATCCAGCACCTCAACCAAGACTTCACCAGCTGGCCCTACCCTGCCAGTGCTTTCTGAATGAACCGAATGAATTAAGCTTCTGGGCTTCTGGTGTAGAATGCAAAAAAAAAAAAAAAAAAAATTATATGGAAAGAGCATAAATGCATCTGTTCTAGGAAAAAAAAAAAATCCAGGGACCGGCAGTTAGCGTAATGGCTATGTCACTGGACTCCCATGTAGTCGACTTCATTCACGTCCCGGACCCGGTGGCTTAAAACTCATGCCGGGCGCGTGTGCGTGCGTGCCCAAGATTCCGAGAGGAGAATGGAGGAGAAGGGATTGCGGCGTGACCATACCCCCTGCGGGGTGACTTCCCACTTTCTGTCTCTCTGTCTCTCTCTGTCTGTCTGACAAGTGCACGTGCCCTGTAGCAAAAAAATCCCCTCCAAAAAAAAATATTCATATGCACACACATATATAAGTTTGAGTTTACAAGAATATGTATATAAATAAATCAACTTATAAATAATTTGTAGAAAATGTCTTTATAAACACAATTCTTACATTTCAACTAATTTAAGCCCAGAATCTCTGTCCATTAACTCAAGAATCTGTCCCACACACCAGTTGCTCTTGGATCTATTCTCTTCACCTCCCCCACAGTAACAGTATTCTCACTGGAATACATTAGAAACTCATTTTTATTCTTCACGTTAAAAAAGTCCGTTTTTCCATACTTGCCAGAGGGTAGAAAACTGTGTGATCAACAGGTGATTTAGGACTTCAAGAAAATTGAGTTCTGTTTATGCTAACAATACAGCTTGTTTCCTTCCTTAAGTTTTAAAAATGGCCCTTGGGGGCCAACAGATGGTGTAATGGTTATGTCACTGGACTCCCATCTTAGATGATGGTGGTTTGAGTCCCGGATCCAGCAGCATGAAAAGGGATTGTGGAGTAGCCACTCCCCCCCCAGGGGCGGGGTGATTTCTTGCTTTCTGTCTCTCTGTCTGTCTCTCCTGTGAGTGCACATACCTTATAGCAAAATTCTCTCTCAAAAAAAAAAAAAAAGACAAAACAAAATAAACAAAACAACAAAAAAGCTTGCTCTTGCCTGTGGACACTGATTTTCATATTTGAGGACTATATTGTTGAACTCGTTTTTATAAAGCTTATAGAATAATCTACTGGCCTTGAAGTCGAAAGACCTTCACTATTTCCTTCTACCACTCATGAGTTCTTCTATAATGGGTAAATTATTTTCTACTAAACATTTTTAAGAATTATCATATAAAGAAAGTGCTAAAAATTAAAAAATCATTATAAATTTAAAAATTGGCAAAATGATGACTGCATGTATTTTCAGGTCAAAGTAAAGCTTTGTTGGGAACCAGCAGTTAGCGTAATGGCTATGTCGCTGGACTCCCACGTAGTCGACCGCGGTTCGTGTCCCGGGCCCGGTGGCTTAAAACTCACGCTGGGCGTGGGTGCGTGCGTGCCCAAGATCCCGAGAGGAGAATGGAGGAGAAGGGATTGCGGCGTGACCATCCCCTCTGGGGGGTGATTTCTCGCTTTTTGTCTCTATGTCTGTCTCTGTCTGTCTGGCGAGCGAATGCGCCCTCTAGTGAAAATCTCTCAAAAAAAAAAAAAAGTAAAGCTTTGTTGGGAACCAGCAGTTAGCGTAATGGCTATGTCGCTGGACTCCCACGTAGTCGACCGCGGTTCGTGTCCCGGGCCCGGTGGCTTAAAACTCACGCTGGGCGTGGGTGCGTGCGTGCCCAAGATCCCGAGAGGAGAATGGAGGAGAAGGGATTGCGGCGTGACCATCCCCTCTGGGGGGTGATTTCTCGCTTTTTGTCTCTATGTCTGTCTCTGTCTGTCTGGCGAGCGAATGCGCCCTCTAGTGAAAATCTCTCAAAAAAAAAAAAAAAAGTAAAGCTTTGTTTAATAAGCTACACTCAAGAAGTTTTTAATTTATTAAAGAAAAATACTTTGATTCATTTACTATTTACTGTTAATTTGGAATCAGACTTTCTAAGGTAGCATGATCCGTTGTAGATTTTTGTGTGGTAGAGATAAAAATTTCTCTGCTGTATATTAGGTAACCCCAGAAATTATAGTTTTGTCACCTTATACCATACTAACTAGTTTTGTGCTTTAATTACTAAACCCTCTGTACACTTCTTTTTTTCAATTCACATTATACTTACCCTGTGAAAATCTCTTTTGAACTAAATTTAGCACCTTGAAGTTTCTCTAATTCATTAAATATCTAAATGTGTTCATTCTGCATTCATGTGAGAGTCATATTTATAGAGTTTTAGAAAACATACTTCAATAAAAATGATTCATCTTAAAATTACTGTGGAAAGAATTTATTTCCTTACCATGTTTCTAAGGTCTAGAAATTTTTTGGCTTTAGCTTTGTTTACATTACAACTTTCAAACTGTGAGGAAGTATTACTGCTTTGTAGACTACGGGATTTAGTTCACTTCAAATACACTTTCACATGGATTCCTGTGCATTTACATCTGGGTAATTCTTGCTCCTTACTCCTGAGTCATGAGGGAAGATTTTCTCTATAATCTCTTTCTTATGCTCCTTACTTACTCCCCTCATGGAGACGTAGAGTGGCATTTCATGACCGCTAAGTTTGGGGAACCCTGTCTGGTCAAGCATGCTGGCGTCTTGCAGGGGTACACATTCCTCCTTTGCTCACCACACAGGAAGCAGCCCCAGCCCAGGTCCCAGGGACTGGGTGCGAAGGCCTGCCGAAATCCAACTCACACAGGAGTCTTCAATGGTAATCAAGGGGGTACACTGGCCTTCATCTGCTACTTCACTCATTATCTGTTCAGAATTATACAGGGAGTCGCTCATTATACTGGGTGTCCCCTCAGAGTCTTAGGCAATCTCTAATTACTTACGCATAAAATAGCACTTCTCATAAAAAAGTGACAAGGTGTTCTCATTCAATTACTTTGTTTTAAGTCATGGAATTAATTGCTTTTTTTATTTGTTCAGGAAATCAAATTTAATTGAATGTATTAAAATCATGTTACCATGTCTATAAGAAATAATTACTTTAAAGACTGTTTCTTTGGAAGCCGAAGTAAGATTCTTTTAAATCTGTAAATATTAGGACTCTCCATGAAGTCATTCTTTACCTAAGCTTTGCACTCAGTACTTACTGAAATGGTTTTCTTTAATAGCATATAGATACATACCCCTATTGATAGGTTCTACAATTATTTATTACAAATAAATTGTACTTCCACATCTCTCAAGAATGGATCCTGCTTTGGGACCAGCAGTTAGCGTAATGGCTATGTCGCTGGACTCCCATGTAGTCGACCACGGTTCACATCCCGGACCCGGTGGCTTAAAACTCACGCCGGGCGCGTGTGCGTGCGTGCCCAAGATCCCAAGAGGAGAATGGAGGAGAAGGGATTGTGGTGTGGCCATCCCCCCTGGGGGGTGATTTCTCACTTTCTGTCTCTCTGTCTCTCTCTGTCTGTCTGGCGAGCGCACATGCCCTATAGCAAAAACCTCTCCAAAAAAAAAAAAAAGACACATTTGTCAGTGATGTGATGTATGTTTGCCACCCATTCAGGAGTGACAAATGTCTAACAAATGGAAGTAACAGTATACTACAGCAACGCAGTGTAATCACAGTGAATATTACTGTGGGTTTACCGCATGGCAGGTGATGACTAAGCACTCAGAGTGTATTTAATTCTCACAATTAATCTATACAACAACATGGCTATTGGGACTAGCAGTTAGCTTAATGGCTATGTTACTGGATTCCCATGTAGTCGACCACAGTTCGAGTCCCGGACCTGGTGGCTTAAACTCACCCCAGGCGCGCGGGTGTGTGTGTGTGCCCAAGATCCTGAGCGGAGAATGGAGGAGAAGGGATTGCGGTGTGACCATGCCCCCTGGGGGGTGATTTCTCACTTTCTGTCTCTCTGTCTCTCTCTGTCTGTCTGGCAAGTACACACACTCTATAGGAAAAAAACCTCTACCAAAAAAAAAAATCATGGCAATTTTCCCTATCTTAGGATATACGTTATCAGAAATATATAGGAAATAGGGAACTTACGTATCTTGGCAAAGTGAAACAGATCTAAGGGGTAGCACGGGTCCCAATCCACACGTGAGGTGTCCTCAAAAGGTTCATGAAAAATGTATATTATGAAAAAATTATGTGTGGATGTCAAAACATTTTTGCACTAAAATAAATTTGTACTTTCATTCCATTTTCCATGAACTTTTCAGAATTCCCTCAGCTAAGTCCAAAGTGTTTACCCTAGGATGGACACTGTCCTGCTTCCTTTATGCAGATTCAAGTAGGAAAGGCCTGGTGGCACCAAGGTCTGCAAGAAACCAGCACACCCATGGCACACCACATGTCCCCGGGGCTGCTAAGGAAGTCCAGGGAACGCACCCTGAAATCCTACAAGGGCGTCACCTCACTGTGGGGTACACTCGGACCGATGAAGACAGAGACAGAAGCGAACGAGCAGGTAACTGGTCTCTTTTCTTCATCTACTGTCTCTAAAGGCGTCTGTTGTGTCTCGCTGAGCAACTATTGCTCAAAATACGCGGCCAGTTCTATAAACTGGTTCTTTACCTTTACACTTTCTTCTCTGCTTCACACTTCCACTTTCCTGGCTGTTTCCGTGGAAGTTCACTACTTAGTAAAGTATAGGCACCTCATTTTTGACCCCAGGCTTTGTCATTTCTAGGAAATCTGGGATAAAATAGTGTTCTTTCATCCCATTGTTTTCTACAACACTGTCACAGAGTTCAACATCCCATTAATTGTATAGCGTGATTTTCTAAAAAGCCATTTTTAAACGTGTCCTGCAATAGGCAACCTAGGAAATCGATAAGTATCTGTTTAACAGATAAGGCCATATAGCTATAAAACACACACTTGTATGCAGCCCAGGAAATAATGGGCAGAAAGATTATGCCGATGTTTATGCCAGTGTTAATTTAGTGGCTGTGCGTTACATGTATTTCAGAGCATGTTAATTGGTTGCATAATGCTGCTTGATCTTGCCAATAAGCCTTTGATGGAAGCCTAGAGTATCATTTTCACCATGCTACAACTAAAAAAAAGACATTTAAAGAAATTAAGTGATTCTGCACATTCTGTGTCTCATTCCCACAAAGCTCTTTGTTACCAGTGGAATAGATTTCACCTCCCTTACCTTACTCTCCTTCTTCCTTCTTTTCAGAGTCTTACTGTATGCAGAGATCTCGTGCATTCTGGAAAACTCTATATGGCTTCAAATTCTATAGCTGAATGTTCAATTGTAGAATGGCAAAGAAGAAAAAGAAATTTAGAAACTCTTGCAGATTTAGGCAATAAACACATATATGTATTTTTGAAAATCGTCCCCATGATCTCATTTTTTTTTTTTTTTGGAGAGATTTTCACTGTAGGGCGCGTGCGCTCGCCAGACAGACAGACAGAGACATAGAGACAGAAAGCGAGAAATCACCCCCCAGGGGGGATGGTCACGCCGCAATCCCTTCTCCTCCATTCTCCTCTCGGGATCTTGGGCACACACGCACACGCACGCGGCGTGAGTTTTAAGCCACCGGGTCCGGGACACAAACCGTGGTCGACTACGTGGGAGTCCAGCGACATAGCCATTACGCTAACTTCTGGTTCCCCCCATGATCTCATTTTGCATGTAAGAAACTAAATGTCATTATGACTTTCATTTTATGTTTTTTAATAACAATTCAGATGGATTCCTGGGGCAAGGAATGGTCAGGTACTCTGAAACAGAAAAGAAAAAAAGTACATTCATATTTTCAAAAAGACTCTCTTTATACAATGTGTTTATTTTTAT
The DNA here is from genome assembly GCF_000334495.1 of Tupaia belangeri chinensis. Lineage (NCBI taxonomy): Eukaryota > Metazoa > Chordata > Mammalia > Scandentia > Tupaiidae > Tupaia > Tupaia belangeri. Next base: position 993,815 of record NW_006159698.1, read on the forward strand.
CCCACTAGTATTTTATATGGGTGGAGGTTTTCTTCTACTTTTCAATTTTATTTTATTATGGTAAGAACATGCAACAAGAGATTTCATCAAATTTTAAATGTACAATACTTTTTTTTAATTTAAGTACAATATTGTACAGAGATGACTGGAGTTTGTTCATCTTGCTCAACTGAAATTTAATAAGAATGTATTCAGTCTGTAGATCACTATGGGTAATTGTTTTGTTGTTGTTGTTGTTGTTTTAGGTTTTTGACAGGTATTTTAGTATGGGACGTGTGCGGTTGGCAGAAAGACAGAGAGAGAAAGAGACACAAAAAGTGAGAAATCACCCCCCAGGGGGGATAACCATGCTGCAATCCCTTCTCCTCCATTCTCCTCTTGGGATCTTGGGCACGCACGCACACGCGTCCGGCGTGAGTTTAAGCCACAGTGTCTTGGGACTCGAACCGTGGTCGACTACGTGGGAGTCCAGCGACATAGCCATTATGCCAATTGCTGGTCCCCATTTTGGGTAATTGAACATTTTAGTAATATTGCTGCTGCAATTCGTGAAAATGACAGGTTTTTCCTTCCTTTGTCTTTGTAAATTTCTTTCAGTGGTGTTTTGCAGTGTTTAGTGGACAAATATCTTACCTCCTTAATTAAGTTTATTGCTAGGTATTTTATTTATTTATTTATTTATTTATTTATTTATTTATGTATTTATTTTGTTTTTGTTTTTTAGTCTTTGCTATAGGGCACATGCACTCGCCAGAAAGAGAGAAATCACCCCAGAGGGGATAGCCATGCCATAATCCTTTTTCCTCCGTTCTCCTATGGAGATTTTGTGCACATTCACATACACGCCCAGTGTGATGTTTAAGCAAAGATCCAGGCCTCCAACTGTGCAGTTGGCCATGTGGATCTAGCATCTTCAACTTCACATCACCTGCTGACTCCGTAATTTATTCTTTTTTGAAGTTATTGTAAATGGTATTATTTGTTTATTTATTTATTTTTGGAGAGGTTTTAGCTATAGGGCACATGCGCTTACTAGAGAGACAGAGAGACAGAAAGTGAGAAATCACCCCCCGGGGAGATGGCCACACTGCAATCCCTTCTCCTCCGTTCTCTCGAGATCTTGGGCATGCATGCACATGCGCCTGGAGTGAGTTTTAAGCCACCAGGTCCGGGATGCGAACCGTGGTCAACTACATGGGAGTCCAGCAACATAGTCATTACGCTAACTGCTGGTCCCTAAGTGGTATAATTTCTTTATTTCCTTTGCAGATGATTTGCTGTTTGTGTGTAAAAATGCCACTTTTGTTGTTAATTTTGTATCTTGCCACTTTACTGAATTTGTTTTCAAACTCTAACAGGTTTTATAACAGAATCTTTAAGGTTTTCTAAAAATTATGCTATCTACAAAGAGGGACAATTTTACTTCTTTCTTTGCAATTCGGATGCCTTTTACTTATTTATTATGTTGCCTAATTGCTGTGGCTAGGATTTCCAGAACTATGATGAATAGAAGTGGCAGGTGCATATTACCTTGCCTTATTCCCAGTCATGAAGGAGAAGTGTTCAGCGGTTTCGTGCTGACGATGTTAGCTGTGTGCTTTTTATACGTGGCCTTTATTATGTTGATGTGATTTCCTCCCATTTATAGCCCGTTGAAAGTTTGTATGATGGGAGGGTGTTCAATTTTCTTAAACAATTTTGCTGCATCTTTTGAGACAGTCGTGTAATTTTTAAAAAATTTTTAAATTTTTATTTTTTTGGAGAGGTTTTTTTTCGCTATAGGGTGCGTGCACTCACCAGACAGACAGAGAGAGACAGAGAGACAGAAAGTGAGAAATCACCCCCCAGAGGGGATGGTCACGCCGCAATCCCTTCTCCTCCACTTTCCTCCTGGGATCTTGGGCACTCACCCACTCGTGCCCGGTGTGAGTTTAAGCCACCGGGTCCGGGACGCGAACCTCGGTCAACTACGTGAGAGTCCAGCGACATAGCCATTACGCTAACTGCTGGTTCCCCAGTCATGTAATTTTTATTCTTTCTTGTGTTAATGTGGTGAATCACAATCACCGATCTGTGTATGTTCACCTGTCTTCGCATAGCAGGGCCAGATCTCACTTGGTCATGGCATAGTTCTCTTCTTGTGTTGGAGAGTTTGATTTGCTAGCCTTTCATTGAGATCTTTTGATTCTACTTTCATCAGGATATTCATCAATTTTCTTCCTTGTGTTGTCTTTGGCTGGCTTTGGTATGAGAGTAAGGCTGTTTCATAAAGTGCCTTTAGAAGCATTTTGTCTGCTTCATTTTTTTTTTTTTTCTTGAGAGATTTGAGAAGGGTTGACATAAATACTTCTTCATATATATTTGGTGAAATTCACAGATAGGTCATCTCCTCCTGGGCTTTGTTAGGGAGCTCTTGATTACTGATTCAATCTCTGTATTAGTGGGTGTGTTCGGATGTCTCATAATTTAATCTTCATGGGTTGTACGTACCTAGGAAATTGTCCGTTTCTTCTTGGTTATCCAGTTTGTTGGCATATAATTGTTCATAGCAGCCTTTTATTATTTTATTTCTGTTTAAGTGGTAATATCGCCTCTCTTATTTCTTATTTTATTTATGTGAATCATACACTTCTTTTTAAAAATTTTAAAAATTTAAAAATTTTAAAAATTGCTGTAGCTAAGAGTTTGTCACTTTTATCTTTTCAACAACCTGCCGCTTTGTTTAATTGATGTTTTTTTTATTGTTTTTCCATATTCTGCCCAGTTTCTTTCTGTCCTAACTTTCGTTATTACCTTTCTTCTGCTAACTTTGGGCTTAGATTTCTTTTTTAAATCTAGTCTCCTGAGACATAAAAATCAAGTTGTTGATTTGATGTCTCTTTTCATCTCCAATGTGGGTATTTTTTGCAATAAACTCCCCTCTCGTTATCGTTTTTTCTGTATTCAATAAATTTTGGTGTTCTGTCTTTACTGTTGTTTGTCGTGAGATTATATATTTTTTCTTTTTCCTTTTATTTTAACCCAATGACTGTTAAAGAGTGTACTGTTTAACTTCCACATATTTGCATACTTCGCAGTTTTCCTTCTGACACTAGTTTCTAATTTCCCTCTAACATGATCAGTACTGACACTGGGTATGAATTCAATCTTCTTTAAAATTTTAAGTCTTATTTTGTGACTTAACAGCCACAGATCCTGGAGCAACTTCTGTGTACACTCGAGAAAAAAGAAATGACCAGCTGCTGTCGGATGGAATGCTCCGTGCCTGTGTGCTAGGGGTATCTGCTCTAGTTTTGTTCAAATCCTCTGATACTTACTGGTTTTCTGTCTCATTAGCTCTCCATTAGGGAGGGCAGCTATTAAAATTTCTGACTAATACTGTGTTTTGTCTATTTCTCTCTTGAGTTTTCTCAATATTTGCCTCATGAAAAATTTAGGTGTTTTGATGCTGAAGTGCTATATTTTCCTGTCGTTTGAGCTTTATATCATTATATAATGTCTTTCTTTCTCTTTTGTGACAGTTTTTGACATAGATTATATTATCTGTAAGACAAGTATGGGTATTTTTTGCTCTTTTGGTTAACATTTTCACAAAATATCTTCTATCCTGTCACTTTTGGCCTATTAGACATCCTTCACTTTAAATCTAGTGTAAGTTTCCTATAAAAAGCATGTCACTATGTATTTGTTATTTACATAATTATTAATTCAGGTGCTCTCTGTCTTTTTATTGGGGAGTTTAATCTATTAACATTTAAAGTAGGAGAGAATTTACTGTTAATATTTTATTGCTTTCCATTGTTATTCTGGTGCTCTGATCTGTCTTTTTGTTGTCTTTCTTTTATTTTGAAAGCTGAAGATTTATTTCACTAATATGTGTAAGTTCAAAACCATGAATAGACACAGAAAATAGCAATATATACAGAATTTCACTACTTACAATACATTGCAATAGATAAACAATAGAGCATTTTATTTAAAAAATTCAGTATTGGATTAAAACCTTTCTAAGGATGGCTGATTCTATTCGGCAGAAATCTAACTTTTAGAAGCCCAGTAAGCTCATTCCTATCAGAGTAGAAGAGGGTTTTTCACTGTTGCTGTAGAGTACTGTAAAAATATTTGTCTCTTATAAATGACATGGGCCAAGTGAACCTTATAGTGAATGTAAGCTTCATTGTACTAGGTTGATTTTCTGTAATATTAAATTGCAATGATGTCTAAAAACCAATTTGAATGTAAGGGTTTCTTTCACCGTAGATACATGTTTATAATGAAGACGAACATCTCTCCTCTCCTTCATAGAAGTGTGAAGAGTTCTGCAGCATGCTGCGCTTAGATTGCTTAGCTAGGACTGTCCTCGTCCCTCTGGCTCCTCCTCTAAATACAACCTGTATTGTAGAAGTTGACTATCTTAACATTTCAACTTTTCTTCAGCATTATACAGTAGAATTAGCAAGGTTAAAAATGCATATTTAACTTCAATGAAGAAGGGCGTGTGGGGGGGCGGGAGTAGAGTTAGGGAAATACTGCTGGCGATGGCTTCCCGTCAGTCACTGCAGGTCCTTCACCTTTGGTTTCATACACCATCCCTTCTACATAAAATTTACTCCTTTATTTGAGCTCTTCATTGTCACAGGATATATACATAAGTATTTTTCTTTCTTCCTATCAGATTTATTGAATAAATAAAGCCCATGATAAAATAGAAAAATATGTAATGCTTCTCTTTACAACTCAGAATTTAATTTAAAAATTCTGACTGTTACATTTTCAGATACCAAATCTAGAGACGCGATGATTCATTGTGGTTCTCTAGACCGCCTTTCAGTTTCTTAGTCTCAGTTATCCCCAGATTTCATTACGTCTCCTACCAGAGTAGGCTTAACCAATTTTATTACCTAAATGCTTAGTAAGTGCCCCTGCCAAGACAAGTTATAGTGGGATTCAATGAGGATTTAAATTTTTTTTTTTTGAGAGATTTTCGCTCTAGGGCACGTGTGCTTGCCAGACAGAGAGAGACATAGAGACAGAAAGTGAGAAATCACCCCCCAGGGGGGATGGTCATGCCGCAATCCCTTCTCCTCCATTCTCCTCTCGGGATCTTGGGCACGCACGCACACGCGCCCGGTGTGAGTTTTAAGCCACCGGGTCGGGGATGCGAACCACGGTCGACTACGTGGGAGTCCAGCGACATAGCCATTACGCTAACTGCTGGTTCCGAGGATTTAATTTTGTAAAGCTTAGAATTTCAAACTTCTTCTACCTGCCTTCTGAAGTCATACGACTTTTGGAATATTTAGGAAAATCATGGGGAGAAAAATTTTGTAAAGCTTAGAATTTCAAACTTCTTTGACCTGCCTTCTTAAGTCATACGACTTTCAGAATATTTAGGAAAATCATTGGGAGAAGTAAAACTTTAGAACAGGTGTAACAAGTGGCTACATGAAGCTCTCTGATGTCTTTGTCTTGTTTTGTGTATTGATGTGACGTAACTCCTTTGTCTTCTTCTTTTGGGCCACCCTCTTCTTTTGAGTCAATTCTCCTGATTTAATCTCTTCTCATATCTCTATGTACATATCTTATTGGTTCTGTCTTTCCTGAGAAACCTGACCAATATAGAATATATCATCCCAGTATCTCTTGGTCTGTAAGATTTTTCTTTTCCCTTAGAGAGATTTTTGCTATAGGGCATGTGTGCTCACCAGAGACAGAGAGAGACAGAGACACAGAAACTGAGAAATCACCCCCAAGGCAATCGTCAACACTGCGATCCCTTCTCCTTCATTCTCCTCTTGGGATCTTGGGCATTCACGCACACACACACACACACACACACACACACACACACACACAATGTGAGTTTCAAGCCACAGGGTCCAGGACCAGAACCATAGTTGACTTCGTGGGAGTCCAGCAATATAATCTTTGTGCCTTCTACTGGTCCCTGTCTGTAAGATTTTTGCCAAAAATAAATTTGTGGCTAGTCTTTTAGAGATTTGTTAATGTGACAAGTCACTTTTCTCTTGCTTACTTCCAAAGTTCTCTGATTTTTTTGAGGATTTGATTTCTAATGTGTCTAAATGTGGATTCCATTAGATTCACCTCCTATATGTCATATAAGGTTTCTTGAATGTGAATGTCTATTTGTTTGCCCAGATTTGGGAAGATTGTTTTAAACAAGCTTTCTAGTTATTTTTCTCTTTCTTCTTTTTTGAGTTTTCATAATATAAATTTGAGCCACTCGACTGTGTCCTCATAAATCCTTTAAGTTATGTCATTCTTTCTCTCTCTAGAGAGAGAACAGGAGGGAGAGAAAAAAAAAGCTAGATTTTTTCACTATGTTATGATCCTCCTGACCAGCTCTTCCAGTTATCTAGGGCCACAGATGCACATCACCATGCCAGACATAATTTATCATTTATACGGTGGGCTGGGGATCAAACTCAGACTTCCTGTGAGGTTTCAGTCAGCATTAAGCAGCACCTATTGCTGGTGCCACCACAGATGGGCATTATCCATACTTTTATTTCTTATTCCTTTGAATGAGTTATTTCTACTGATCCGTTTTCAAGTTTGTTGACCTTTTCTTCTACTTTATCTAGTCTGCTAATGGATCTCTCTGTCGATTTTTTTTCAGTGAAGTTATTGTATTCCTTAATTCCCTATTTTTATTTACTACTTTTTCAAATTTTCTATAAATATTTTTCAGCACTTTGAATATATGATGGTTAATTTTAGTTGTCAATATCATTATATTAAGGAGTATGCAGAAATTCACACTTCATTTATATATTCATCTCTTGACTTTGGTGAGCATCTTTATGACACTTCTTTTGAATTGTCTACCTGGCAAATACTGTAAATGCATTCCATTAATGTTGGTATCTCGAATTTAATCTTTTACCTTTGTAACATATTTGCCTGGTTTTTCATTTTCCTTGATCCGTTTTGCTGGTGTCTAAACATTAGACAAAGTAGGCACATCTCCCAGTCTTTATTAACTGATCTTCTATAAAATAAATCCCCAGTCAATCAACCCAGCTGGGTCTATTTTATCAGGAAAGAGGTTTGTTTTTCTCATATATAACAGCCTAGGCATAAGCAAACCAGGTCTTGCTACTAGAAGACATGATTGTAAGTGTGTGTGCAATAGTTACATAGAATATATGAAAATAAAAAATTGATTTATATGGCATCTTCCTGAAGTTTTTGTTTGTTTGTTTATTTTTCCTGGCTTGTCACAGGGTGTATGCACTTGCTGGAGAGAGACAATGAGAGGGAAAGTCAGAAATGAAAAATCATCAACCCAGCTGATGGCCATGTCACAAGCCCTCCTCCTCTACTTTCTTCCTGGGATTTTGGGCATTCATGCACACAACGCCTGGCATAATTTTCAAGCTTTCAGGTCTGGGACTTGAACTACAGTTGAACATATGGGACTCCAGCTCCTTAACTATGATGCCAACTGCTGGTCCCCTTCATATGATATTTTAGCACGTATCTTTCTTTAATGCATCAAGCTAATGCAAAATCAATAGGGTAATAGAACAACTGAACTGCATCATTAACAGACTTAACTAACAGACAAAATAATGCCACCAAAAATTTAGTGCAATTTTTCTAAAATTAAATAAATCCTTTGCAAAAACTGACTATACTGGGGATATCAGGTGGCATGGAGATTAAGGTGCCTGGATCCCACATGGTCTACCGTGCAGTCCAAGTCCCAGAACTGGTGACTTGAAAAACACACCAGGTCATTTTCCCATCTTTTAATTGGGTTAATCATTTTTTTTTTTTGCATAAGGCACTTGAGTTCCCTGTGTATTCTGGTTCTCAGTCCCTTGTCTGAGGCATATTTGACAAAAATATTTTCCCATTCTGAGGGTTGTTGCTTCACACTAGTTACTGTGTCCTTTGCTGTGCAGAAACTTCTTAGTCTAATATAGTCCGACTTGTCTATTTTAGGGATTATTGCCTGTGCTTTGGGAGTCTTATTATCCATACTTTTATTTCTTATTCCTTTGAATGAGTTATTTCTACTGATCCGTTTTCAAGTTTGTTGACCTTTTCTTCTACTTTATCTAGTCTGCTAATGGATCTCTCTGTCGATTTTTTTTCAGTGAAGTTATTGTATTCCTTAATTCCCTATTTTTATTTACTACTTTTTCAAATTTTCTATAAATATTTTTCAGCACTTTGAATATATGATGGTTAATTTTAGTTGTCAATATCATTATATTAAGGAGTATGCAGAAATTCACACTTCATTTATATATTCATCTCTTGACTTTGGTGAGCATCTTTATGACACTTCTTTTGAATTGTCTACCTGGCAAATACTGTAAATGCATTCCATTAATGTTGGTATCTCGAATTTAATCTTTTACCTTTGTAACATATTTGCCTGGTTTTTCATTTTCCTTGATCCGTTTTGCTGGTGTCTAAACATTAGACAAAGTAGGCACATCTCCCAGTCTTTATTAACTGATCTTCTATAAAATAAATCCCCAGTCAATCAACCCAGCTGGGTCTATTTTATCAGGAAAGAGGTTTGTTTTTCTCATATATAACAGCCTAGGCATAAGCAAACCAGGTCTTGCTACTAGAAGACATGATTGTAAGTGTGTGTGCAATAGTTACATAGAATATATGAAAATAAAAAATTGATTTATATGGCATCTTCCTGAAGTTTTTGTTTGTTTGTTTATTTTTCCTGGCTTGTCACAGGGTGTATGCACTTGCTGGAGAGAGACAATGAGAGGGAAAGTCAGAAATGAAAAATCATCAACCCAGCTGATGGCCATGTCACAAGCCCTCCTCCTCTACTTTCTTCCTGGGATTTTGGGCATTCATGCACACAACGCCTGGCATAATTTTCAAGCTTTCAGGTCTGGGACTTGAACTACAGTTGAACATATGGGACTCCAGCTCCTTAACTATGATGCCAACTGCTGGTCCCCTTCATATGATATTTTAGCACGTATCTTTCTTTAATGCATCAAGCTAATGCAAAATCAATAGGGTAATAGAACAACTGAACTGCATCATTAACAGACTTAACTAACAGACAAAATAATGCCACCAAAAATTTAGTGCAATTTTTCTAAAATTAAATAAATCCTTTGCAAAAACTGACTATACTGGGGATATCAGGTGGCATGGAGATTAAGGTGCCTGGATCCCACATGGTCTACCGTGCAGTCCAAGTCCCAGAACTGGTGACTTGAAAAACACACCAGGTCATTTTCCCATCTTTTAATTGGGTTAATCATTTTTTTTTTTTGCATAAGGCACTTGAGTTCCCTGTGTATTCTGGTTCTCAGTCCCTTGTCTGAGGCATATTTGACAAAAATATTTTCCCATTCTGAGGGTTGTTGCTTCACACTAGTTACTGTGTCCTTTGCTGTGCAGAAACTTCTTAGTCTAATATAGTCCGACTTGTCTATTTTAGGGATTATTGCCTGTGCTTTGGGAGTCTTATTTAAGAAGTCTTTGCCTACTCCAATGTCTCCCAGAGTTTCCCCAGCATTTTCCACCAGTAGTTTTATTGTTTAAGGTCTTAGATTCAGATCTTTGATCCATTTTTGAGTTGATTGTTATTAATGGTGAAAGATGGGAGTTGAGTTTCATCTTTCTGCAGGTGGATACCCACTTTTTCCAGCACCATTTACTAAAGAGTGAAAAAGCATATGAGGAAATGCTCAACATCACTTATCATAAGAGAGATGCAGATAAAAACCACAATGAGATACCACCTAACCCCTGTCAGAATGGCAAAGATTAAGAATATAAAAAGTGATAAGTGTTGGCGGGGATGTGGTGAAAAGGGAACCCTCCTACACTGTTGGTGGGAATGTAAACTAGTTCAACCACTGTGGAGAACAATATGGAGGTTCCTCAAAGATCTACAAATAGAACTACCATTTGATCCAGCAATCCCACTTCTGGGTATTTACCCAAAAGACAGGAGAACGCTCAGTCAGAAAAGTGCTTGCACATCCATGTTTATTGCAGCATTATTCACAATTGCCAAGACATGGAACCAACCTAAATGTCCACAAACTGATGAATGGATTGGAAAAGTGTGGTATATATACTCTATGGAATACTACTCAGCCATAAAAAATAACAAGACCCTGGAATTTGATAGAAAATGGTCAGATATGGAGGATCTATTGCTGAGTGAAGTAAGCCAGGCTATGAAAGAAAGAAAGAAAGGTATTGTATGTATCCACATAATATATACCAACTATCCACACTCTATGGTGGAGAGCAAAATATTGGAGAACATAAAAGCAGTGAAAATACTTAAGGAGAATAAGACAGTGTGGAATGGGGGGGTGAAGAGAAAAGGATAGAGAAAGATAGCTAGAGAACAAATAGAGAGGCATGACATTAGTGGGACATTAATGTCTCTGTATTGACTGAAATGCATGGCATTCCCTTTTGACAAAGCAATGTAATACATTGTAAAGTTATATGTAACCCAATGTAATATAAAGAAGATTATGATGATAATAATAAATAAATTCTTTAAAAAAGAAACACACACACCAGGTATGTGTACATGCATGCTCAAAAACCCTGGGAGGAGGATGGAGGAGAAGGGGTTGTGGATTATAGCATGGTTAAATCCACGGGAGGGTGATTTCTCACTTTCTCTCTTTCTTTCTCTGTCCCTCTGGCAAGTGAACATACCATATCTCAACATTGAAAAACAAAAAAAGCTGATTACATTTGTGGGACCAGCAGTTAGCGTAATGGCTATGTTGCTGGACTCCCACATAGTCGATTGCGGTTCACGTCCCGAACCCGGTGGCTTATAAGTCATGCTGGGTGCATGTGCGTGCGTGCCCAAGATCCCAAGAGGAGAATGGAGGAGAAGGGATTGCAGCATGGCTATGCCCCCTGAGGGGTGATTTCTTGCTTTCTGTCTCTCCGTCTCTCTCTGTCTGTCTTGTGAGCACACGCGCCCTATAGCAAAAACCAAAAAAAAAAAAAAAGCTGATTACATTTGTGATTAAAACCAAAGCCATAATAGATTCACATAAATAATATTACCATCACATAGTTTACCCAAATTAGAAAAATGTAACCAATTAGGAAAATTCTGCAAATATGAAAAAGCTTTAAAATGACCTAGACAACTCAAAAATACTTCGAATTATAAGAAAATATATAATTTTTTTTTTGGAGAGGTTTTTTTTTTTTTTTTTTTTTTTTTTTTTTTTTTTTTTTTTTTTTTTTTTCCTTATGTCCTCGCTGCAGAGAGAAACATAGAGATAGAAAGCAAGAAATCACCCCCCCAGAGGGGATGGCCATGCCGCAATCCCTTCCCCTCCATTCTCCTCTCAGGATCTTGGGCGCACACACACACGTGCCCGGCGTGAGTTTAAGCCACCGGGTCCAGGACTCAAACCGCAGTCGACTATGTGAGAGTCCAGCGACATAGCCCTTACGCTAACTGCTGGTCCCGTCCTGTAAAAAAATATTTTAAAATAATTAAATTTGTGCAATACTTAGAAAGTTATATACTTTCATATATACTTTACAAAATAAACAAGGCTTAAAGTTATTAACATACATATCTAACTTAAAATACTGGAAGATGACATTATCAAACCAAAATAAAGAAAAGAAATAATAATAATAATAGAAGTTCTAAAATAATGAAATAGAAACAAACACATAGTAAACAGAATTGGAAAATTTATCTTAGTTCTTTGATAGGTAAGACTAGAGAATATTAGAAATAAAAATAAATTACAGATTATAATACAATATTATAAAAATAACTCTGAAAGCGTTAATGAGATAAATACTTGGAAATATGCCACTTAATAGAAATGACCAAGACAAAATGGAGAACATTATACTAAATGTATTGATTGAATGATATCTATTGAAAAGTTTTTCACTAAAACAGATTCATGCCAAGTTCAATAAAATATTCAGGAACACATATGCCTAATGTTATTTAAACTCTTTCAGGAAAAAATAAAATAAGGGTTAATGTTTTCCATCTTAACTTTGATGCAGGTTAATGTCAAGCTTGGTGGAAGAGAGAAACCACCTTCTCCAGGAGACATGTGCTTGCACCAGGATTACTGAGAAGAGAAAGAGCTGGCAATCTCAAAAGTCAAATTAAAAAATCTATAAGTAATTTAAAAGTCAAGAATAGTTATACTATTAAAAAGGATAAATTATTTCTGATAGTTCCTCAAATTCAATAGACCAGAGCAGTAAAAATGAACAAACTACAGCAATGATTTTTGACATACTTGGCTCCTACCCACTAAATAGCAACTGTACTTTTCCATGAAGTGAGAATCAAAAAAAATCCCAGCAAAATTCCAAGTGCTCCCCATGTAGTGATCCCACCTAATATATATATATAATTATATATATATATATATATATAATACATATATATATCAGCAGAGACACACATCTTCAATTTCAGTGTGGACTGAAACAAGGAAATCAGGAAAAGGACACACATGGTTGCATTTATAATATTTTATATATCTATACACACATATATAGGCTTTTACTTTTGTTCAATAGTGGATTCATATGTGGTTAAAAAAGAAAGACAAAGAAATAATCCCCCCAAAACTTCATAGTCATGGTTAACCCTGAATAAAGAGATAGAAATATGTACAGAGAAGCATAAAATAAATAGATTTTGTAATGTAATATTATAGTTGGTTATTTATTTTACTTTATTTTTTAATTTTTCAGAGGGTACATACATTTGCCTACCAGAGAGGGAAAGTGAAAAAGCACCCTTTCCTGCCCATGACTCATGGTCACACTGGAATCCTTCTTTTCCCCAACCTGTTGGGATTTAGGACACCCATGCACATGTGCCTGGTGTGTTTTTCAGGCTGCCAAATCTAGGATTTGTCTACAGAAAAAATAACCAACTGTAAAATTAATAATTAATCATTAATGCAGTTTATTTCCAAGCCAACTGTGAGTGACCTAGGCCTGGAGAAGAGGTATACATGCCTTTCTCAGGGGTGATCATGTACAGAGTTTCCTTTTATTTGTTTTTGAGATTGACAGACAACATTTAGTGAAAAGATTTTCCATTGGTCTGGCCCAAAAAGGCGGGACAGGTAGAATCGGGGGCTTGTAGGTTATAGGTGGGTTCCACAATTCTTAGGTGGTGATTGGAAGACAAGACTGTGTCTTATTTAAAAAAAGGCTTAATCTACATCTCAAGGAAAAGGGAAGTTCTGTGTCTTGGGAAGAGACAAGCAAAAAAATATACTGTAATCAGTTGAAATATACATCTCAAAGATACTATGCCAGGAACAGGAGGTAGGAAGAATCCTGTTAACAGAAAATAAATGGTCTGTTAATGTTTGTAGCATGACTTCCCAAGTCCCTTTTGAAAAGATTTTGGAAAAATATCAGACTTCTGTCCACAGACTTAAACTGTGCAGTTTTGGAGGAGTCTGACCCTGTGGGGTCCCAGGATCAGTTTGAGCCCTCGACCTTTGAGCACAGCCTTGGTAGGCTCAGCACGTTGGCAAGGTTGCTGCTATATGCCCCCCAACCTATGAGCAAAGCTTGGGTCGACTCAGCATGTTGGCAAGGCTGCTTGCTGTATGCTCCAGAGGCTGCGGTAGCCTTGCTGGGAAGAGACCCCCTTCTGACTCCCTGATATACTACTATAAAAGAATTACGTAGCTCTCTCATTCATCTTGAGTATATGATAAGATTTCCAGAAAGTTCCCTGACCTCTCCCCTTTATCCTGACCACCTACTCTTAATTACAATGCTTCATCCCTGCGGTCACAATGGAAGGTGTGCTGAAGTTCCATTAGGCAGAAATAATCTTCTTGACCTTTGGAAGGCCCTTCAAGACACATTTAAGATAAGCAATCTTTTCTTTACATACAATAGGATTAGGCCAAAACTGGCCAAGGACACTCTCACCCCATGGTAACTAATGTTCTAACAAAATACATAACAGTGGTGCCACAGGCTACACAAGCGAATGCACAACAGAACACTTAGGTATACCACTAACCCATTTTAAAGTTTTTCATTAACTTGGTAGTCACTTTACTTTTGACTTATGAAAAACTGGTACTGCCAGTTGAAGAAGCTGTTTAAAGTAGCCCCTTACCCTCACCAAGTGAACAATAGGTTCATCCCTTTAGAATAGATAGGTATATTAGGATTCTTTGAATTAAGCTTTAGATCCCTATAGAATTATACAAGTATCATTCTTTATTGAGATCCATAAGAACTAATATCTATACTTGAACTTGAGATTTTCTTTTCTTAACATCACACTTAGTAATTGCAAGATAGCTGCCACTGAGCATCGGCTGATAATTAACTCTGTTTGCTGGAGCTGTTTCCCAAAACTGCACTCCTTGAAGTTCCCGAGAACCTGTTTACATCAATCAAACAATTGTTGAACTGTATTGATGATTAATAGGCCTGCCCTTAATCAAACCCGGAATGGAATCTATGATCCCTATTGTTAAAACTTTATGAAATGATTATTAGAACATATAGCCCCTCACCCATTTACTTGCATGTATCACATTTTCAATAAAAAGGCACAATGATTCCTAGCAGTTGTCACTCTACAGAGAGCAATCTCTGAGAGAGTCCAACTCAGGACGTGCAGGAAAAAAGGCACCAAGGCCTCAGTCTTTCCTTCCTGTGCCGCCTCCATCAAGTCAACCCACTCCCGCTGAGGCTGGTCCTTGGCTCAGTTGGGTATAGGATCCAGCCACTTCAACCACCCAGCCACGGGTTGGCCATATCATGGCCATATCATTATTATGTTTGATTGTCAGAGGGAATGTGTGCTCATCAAAGAGGCAGGGAGAGAGTGTGAAAGGCCCTCCTTGTTCAGGCACGTGGGACCTGGCAGACGGTGTGCAGCATCCACCGCTGCATGAGGACTGTGACGTGCTACCTGAGCAGTGGGTGCACAGGTGCTCCCCCATCTATGGCTTCTTAGGTTGGCATTGTGCGGTCTCTACGTTCTTATTAGTTATGATATCTAAAACTGCAAAAGCAGGGGAAAATTCTCACCAAATTGAAGCAATCTCTGCTGGATAATATGTGTGGGAGGTACATTTCACATGGAAAGTTGGGAAAAGGGATTAGAAAACTCCAAAAGACATCAGAGGAGCCAAGCACCCCCTACACAGAAAAATGGTGGTAAACCCTATGCACAGGGCATGTCTCTTTATTAGGCTATTATTAATAGATGCACCACAAAACAACAAGAAGCCTTTCTTTGCAAAAGATGTTTAGCTAGAAAAATGGAAACATGACCCTGAGGTTGGAAACAATTATATTATTACTATATTACTAAAATTTAATGTAGAAATTTTGGGAAATGAAATACATTTAGAAAATAACTGTTCTTTGTATATGTAAATATACTCAATACACCAAAGACAAGATAAAAAGAAATGAGAAATGAGAAAGTCCAAGAGCAAAAGTGAAATAGTTAAAGGAGTATTTTCAGAATATTTATGCTAACTAGCCTCATGGTAGAAATTTTATTTCAATGCCACTCAAAATACTTTGTAATTTTTATGTTAGAAATGCACACATGCACACACACACACACACACACACACACATACATTGTGGTAATTTTTATGTTTTGCTTTAAATATATCATCTTGCAATTCCTCACTATTTATCTCACTTGTTCTTTATACACACACATATATAAATAATACACACATACACACACACACATATATATATGTATATATATTAGTCTCCAAATATTTGCAGATTTTCCAGAGAACATTTTCTGTATTAGAATTTAATATATTTTGCTCAGGGAATGTATTTTGTGGAATTCGAATCCTTTGATATTTATTGAAGTTTGTTATGAGCCAGAAGGTGCTCTATTTTGGTAAAAATGTTACATACACTTTCTCAAGATGGTCTTTTCCACTACGGCTGGGTGAGGTGTTCTCTAAATCTCAAGTGAGTCCACTGATATGATTATATTGTTTAAATGTTCTACATTCTCACTGAATTTCAGTTTACTTGTTCTACCAATTATTGGGAAGGAAAATGGAAATCTCCCAAAATAATCATGTATTTGCTTCTTTCTCACAATTTTACCAGTTTTTGCTTCATGTATTTTGAAGCTTCAGTATTAGTTACATAGTAAGACTTTTACCTGCCTTTGAGAAATTGACCATTTAAAATTTCTTTAACTGAGATTTTCTTTATAGGGCGCATGCACTTACTGGAGATACAGAAAGAGAGAAAGTGAGAAATCACCCCCTAGGAGTGAACGTTGGGCCACAATCCCTCCTCCATTCCCTCTTTGGGATTTTGGGCACACATGCACACATGCTTGGTGTTAAGTTTCAAGCTGCCAGGATCAGGACTCAAACCATTGTCTGCCATGTGAGAGTCCAGCACCTTAACCACTACACCGTCTGCTGGCCCCATTGTTCATTATCATTAAAAAATTACTTTCTATCTCTGACATCAAGTTTGGCTGATATAATCAATATAGATATTCAGCTTCCCTTTGATTCATCTTAGATTATTATGTTTTTTTTTTAATCTTCTCACTTTTAACATATGTCTCTATGGAAGGTGTGTTTTATAGATTATATTCTACAGGCAGCAGATAGAGCATGCTTTTGTTAAATCGAATCTTACAGCATCTGCCTTTTAATGGATAAGCAAACACAAACACACACACACACACACACACACATACACTGGCAATTGTTCTGTTTTGCTTTAAAGACATCGTCTTGCACTGCTTTCTATATATCTCATTTTTCCTTTGTGCTTATTTTTCTTTTTGCCATTTCTCAGTTGAATTGTCGATATTCCATTATCCTGTTTTATTGTTTTTGTTTTCTAACTAGCTATACTTCCTTGTCTCGTTAGTAGCTACTTAGTGTTCATAGCACACATCTCTGACTTCTCCGTCTTCTTTCCAGGGATATCACACACGCTCACTTGTAAGCTGATCCTTTCAAGAGAGTAAGGATTATCCAGCCCCCGCACTTGTGCTATTACTGTTGTACTTTTTACTTCTATATATGCTATGAATAGGACACCTTATTTTATAAATAATTCTTTCTGGAGATATTTAATTTTGTTTGTTAAAGAATCTATTTGCTCATGTAGTCACCATCCTGAAGCTTTGCATACATTTAGGTAGCTCCAGATTTCTATCTGGTGTCCACTTCCTTCTGCCTGAAGGATTCCTTTTTCTGTTTTTAATAATGTAGTTCTGCTGGTGATACATTTTTTTTTTTTTGCAGGTTTTGTGCATCTCAAAAACTTTTTATTCTGTCTTCATTTTTTGAACAATAATTACTGGGGACACAATTCTAGGTTGACAGCATTTTTTAGTTAATGCTGTATAGATATTCTCTTTCCACTTCCATTGCATCTGATAAGAAATCTTCAGCCAGTAATTTGCTGCTGCTGCTGTGTGATTTGGTTCCAGAGCGGCTTGGTGAAGCATTCTCTGTGTTTCCCATGCCTGGCTTTCACTGAGCTTACCTCTGTGCCTCTCAGTTTGCATCCAGCTGCTGTCAGTAAGTGTACATGAATTATTTACCTTGGTGTATTGCGAATCTCTCAACCTTTGACTAATAGCCTGTGAGTCTGTTGTACCTGGGGAAAAATCTTTTGTTTCACAAAATGTTTTCTGGTAGGTAAAGATGAATATTTCTCCTTCTCTAAAAATATATTCATTTATGGAGGGTGGTAGTTTCTGTTTTAATGCTTTATTTGAAGGGATTTCCACACAATAAGCAGGAAACAATGCTCATTTTCTTTTTCTATCTGCCCCTATGTTGCTTCCACATAAATACTAACCAAACTATCTATCAGGAGCATGCCTGCTCTTCATGCCTGGAATGACATGCCTACTGTTCACTGGGTATTTCTACATATAATTCTTCCCACATAATTGCTTTGATCTAAGAAAGCTCCACCCGACCCAGGGCTGTGTCGGACCTCAGTGCAGAGTGACACTTCGGTGTGTGCACAAGCGAGACAAGTCCAAAGTCTGATCCTCGGGAGACGTCTCCCACACACAAGGCAGAATTGGAAGTCCAAAGTTTGCACATTGAGAATTTAGAAAAACTTAACCTTCTTGTAGTTTATAGTAGTTAAAAAAATGTTCTGTCAATATATGTTTAAGGGGCATCTAAAGACACCTTCAACACCTCCATCTGATCCACCACTGCAGTCACTGGAACGATGGATACCTGCATTATCAGCAAGTCTGCTGAAGTGTCCTCCTCCAGAGAGGTGCCTAACAACTCTGCGTCAGTGTTATCTGGTTATTAAACCAAATCATCTAAGTTCTAGAGAAGCCGTTTTGGTCATCTAGTTGTAGTTACTGAAACCATCAGAAAATAATCAAGTGGAATGTCTGCGAAGGTCCGACATTATGGCCACTCTTTCTGACAGGGTGCACAGTGGAAGGGAGGTCTCTGCTCTGCGATAATCCCGACTCCCCGGTTGGCTGGGAGATAAAGCCAGCGAGCTGCATTCGCGCACCCTCCCTGCCGAACACCTCACGTTATACATTCTGTTGTTGTCTGGAACTAAAGTGATGTTATTATTCATCTTGTCTTAGAGCCGGTGACATTTGTCCTCCCATGCACAATGAGGCTTTTAAAATCATTTTAAACAGACTTATCATCAATTGCCTTCGTGTCGGCGTGTACATAAGTGGGTTTCATGAGCGTTTCAGAGACTTCTTTACATAATACCAGTAACCTTGAATTGTCATTTCCGAGCACATCTCATCGTTACTTCAAATTTCTTTTCAATATTGAGAAATGATACAAAAAAAAAAAAGATGAAGAAAACTCTCAAGGTAAGAGTTGTCTGAAAGGTGATAGATCTTAAACACCATTCTTTTTGACCCTAGGTTATTTTGCAGACAAGAATTTGGAGAAGCTGCCTGTAGTACTTAGCATCAAGAATGTGTTGTCACTTCAGGTCCTACAAATCTGTTAGAAACATACACGTTACGCAGGTGGTGCTTACACGTCGTGCGACAGAGGCCTGTGCTACCCTGGCAATGCTGCAGGGCACTGATGGGCTTACAGACTCACGTTAGAGCAGGGCTGAGTGTCGCTACGCTGCCTTCCTTCGGGACGCACGCACACTAATTGTACGTGGTGGTTTTTTTTTTTTTCATAAATGTTTCTTTATTTCTTCAAAAGCGAGAAAGGCAGAAAGAAAGAGAGAATAGAATGGGAGAGCGAGGGCGAGTGACCGACAGACAGGAGGCTGAATCCTCCACTGGGTCTCCATGCCGCAGTCCACCCCAGCTTCAGCCTGTCCTCAGCCACCAGCCTGGTGTGTCCAGAACGCTCAGGGGGATCCTCAAGTATGAACCTAGACCCTTCCCCGTGGGCTGGCCTCACAGTGTCACGGTTCACCACTGTGTCATGGTCTGGCCTGCAGGGTGCTTTATTTTAGTTTTTCATTCAGGGTCTCATGTGCATGGTCCTCCAGCCTCAGCCTCCTGAGCACTGGGGAGAAGACGCACACCACAGGACCTGGGGTCTAGGGGGGACCAGGAGTTAGGTCGGGTCCTCCTTGTGGCCTCAGCCTGCTCAGCAGCAGCCCAGCACGTGCTGCCGCAGCGGGGCCTACACGCACAGCTTCAACATCGCGTTTAAAATACGAATGTCGGGTTCTCTAAAACATTCAAAGAAAATACGGGAAGGAGTCCTAGTGTACCACTACATGATAACTGGCCTTAGCTCATCCTAACCCACGCGAGTGTAATCGTGAAAAGAAGAAACGGTCAGCAGATGGCGTGGTGGTTGAGGCGGCTGGATCCCAGTGGTCTGAACCCACGTGGCAGGTGAGGCCCTGGGATCAGAGACTAGAAAATTATGCCAGGTATGGGCACGGGTGGGAGAGTGCCCGAAATCCAAAGAGGAGAGTGGAGGAGAGGGGACTGTGGTGTGGCCACGCCTCTGGGAGATGAAGTCTCGCTTCCCCTCTCTCTTTTTCTCTCTCTGGCAAGCTCATGTGCCCTACAGAAAAGCAAACAAATAAACAAAAAAGCAAACAAGAGAAAGCCATGCAGAACCAAATGCGTGGAATACTGCCTCTCTCTCCTCCCCTCTCTCCCCTCCCTCTCCCCCCCATGCACCCTAAGGCAAAAATCTCTAAACAAACAAACAAAAAAAATGTGCAATATACATTCACTTACAGAAATGTATCTCTGTGAATAAATAACTTAATTTCGTTGTTGAAATTGTTCACCTTATTTTTATAAAATTACATCTTTACATTTTGAAATTATCAACATAAATAGGCCTTGTCAAAGAACTATCAAATGGAATTTTTGTTTGTTTGTTATCCCCCCTTCTGATAGAAAGAAGGAGGAAAGGGAGAGAGACAGATAAAAAGAATATTTGAAGAAATAATGACCCAAATCTTCACAACTACATGAAAGAAACAAATCTATATCCAAGAAGCTCAATTAACTCAGAGACAGATAACCTCAAGGAGATACACGCTGAGACACATTGGAATCACACTGGAAAGCCGAAGGCAAGAAAGAGTCTTCGGACTGTGGAGCGAAGTGCTTTGTAAGGAACAATTTACTTACAGAAGATTAAGAGCTGTTTTCTCTCAAAACCCACGGATGCCAGAAGGCAGTAGGATGACGCATTTTAAGTAATGAGAAAAGAAAAAGAGAACAACCTGTCAACACGGAGTGCAGCACACAACAGCACTACCCTGTAAGAATGGGGGAGAAGGTAAGATATTTCCAAATAAAAGCTGAAAGAGCTGGCCACTAAGAGACTTGTGTGAGAAATTCTACGGGAAGTCCGTCAGACTCAAAAATGAAGACACCACACTGTACCCGGAAGTCAGACAGAAAGTTAGTAACAGCGTAAGTCAGACTCAAAAATGAAGACACCACACTGTACTTGGAAGACAGACAGAAAGTTAGTAACAGCGTAATCAGTACTCAGATAAATATAAAAGCCACTATTAACTTTTTGCTTGAAAATGTCTCTTATTTATATCGCATCTGAAATCTGAAATCATACGCAGTATGATGTAAACAATAATTATTACTGTATGTTACTGGTCTTTTGATGTATAAATTGTAATTTGTGACATTAAGGGGATAAATATGAAGATCTCTAAGAGCGGAATTTTTGTGCACGATTGAAGCTAAGTTTGATATTTATACAAGTTAATTATACATTTAATATTTCATTACAATTCCCAGAGAATTACATATTTATATATGATATAGACTTCAGATATATATCATATATATTTTTGCTAAGAAAATAAATCCTAAAATATAAAGCAAACAAAGTAAGAAGTTAATCAAATTGCTAACCTATAAAAAACAAATGAACAAAAAAGAAGGCAGGAATAAATTAATTTAGAGAAGAAAAAGATGTAAAATATATAAAGAATAAACAGCAAAGGGCGGAAGTAAGTTCTTTGTCAGTAATGACTTTGGAAAGTCTAGTCGACACCCAGCCCTTGTGGCGCAGTAGAAGGGGCCTGTGGGAGGCCCAGGCTTGGTGCCGGCTCCAGCCATGCCAGGCCGGGCTGGAGGGGCTGCGGGCACAGGAGGATCACACTGTGGTGAGACCCCATCAGAGAATCTCTCACTTCTCTTTCTCTTATCCTCTCTACCATGTTCCCTCTCATAGGAGAAAATAATGTTCCAAATCAAAAGTGGATATTGGCCTAGTGGGTTTTTTGAAATGTCATTATTTTACCACATGCAGTGTGTACAGCATACCCTTTAAAAACAACATAACGGTTTCAAAAAGAAAGAATATAAACGCTCTCCCCACACAAATAGAAAAAAAGAGAAAGTGAGCATTTGATTCAGGTACTGATATCAGACAAAATGACTTTTTATTTATTTATTTATTTTTGGAGAGGTTTTTTCGCTATAGGGTGCGTACGCTCGCCAGACAGGCAGGGAGAGACAGAGAGACAGAAAACGAGAAATTACCCCCCAGGGAGGATGGCCATGCTGCAATCCCTTCTCCTCCATTCTCCTCTTGGGAATCTTGCGCACGCACGCACACATGCCCGGCATGAGTTTTAAGCCACCGGTTCCGGGACGCAAACTGCGGTCAACTACGTGGGAGTCCAGCGACATAGCCATTACGCTAACTACTGGTTCCCCAAAATGACTTTTATTGAGGAGGTCTTTTTTTTTGTTTTTGTTTTTGTTTTTGTTTTTGTTTTTGTTTTTGTTTTTGTTTTTGTTTTTGTTTTTGTTTTTGTTTTTGTTTTTGTTTTTGTTTTTGTTTTTGTTTTTGTTTTTGTTTTTGTTTTTGTTTTTGTTTTTGTTTTTGTTTTTGTTTTTGTTTTTGTTATAGGGCACGTGTGTTCGCCAGAAAGACACAGAGAGACAGAAAGACAGAAAGCGAGAAATCACCCCCAGGGGGGATGGCAATCCCTTCTCCTCCATTCTCCTCTCGGGATCTTGGGCATGCACGCACACGCCCCCGGCGTGAGTTTTAAGCCACTGGGTCCGGGACACGAACCGTGGTCAACTACGTGGGAGTCCAGCGACCTAGCCATTACGCTAACTGCTGGTTCCCCAAAATGACTTTTTATGAGGAGGTTTTTTTTTTTTTTTGCTATAGGGCACGTGCGCTCACCAGAAAGACAGAGAGATACAGAGAGACAGAAAACAAGAAATCACCCCCGGGGGGGATGGCAATCCCTCCTCCTCCATTCTCCTCTTGGGATCTTGGGCATGCATGCACACGTGCCCAGGGTGAGTTTAAGCCACTGGGTCCGGGATGCGAACCGCGATCGACTACATGGGAGTCCAGCGACATAACCATTACACTAACTGCTGGTCACCAAACAAAATGACTTTTAAATAAAAATTACTCCTAGAGACAAGAGACATTATAGCCTCATAAAAAGAACTAATATTAAGATGATGTAACAATTCTAAGTAGGACACATGATGGCAGCTCTAAAACTATGAAGAAAAACTCAAAAACTCAATAGGAGAAGAGGTAGTTCTACAATATTCTAGTTCTATAGGAGATTTCAACTTCTCTTTTATTAATAGAAAGGACAATGAGTCAAGGATTTACATTAAAATAGAAAATGTAAATAATACCATAAGCCCGCTGGAACTAACAAACTCACATTCATTCCGCATTCCACACAACGGCAAGAAACATCCTTCTCAAGGACATGTGGAACTTTCCAAGACAGACTACGCCCTAGTCCACAAGACTAGCCTGGATGAATTTCTTTTTTATTTTTTTCTATTTTAATTTAATGAGTTTATATCAAAAAATTAGGTAGGCATTATACATTTAAAGAATAAAAATCTTTTAAAAAATACAAAGAGTAAAAGAATTTTAACCAAGTTTTACAGTTATTTTGGTATAATTTTTAATAGTTCATCTCATCCTATCTTATTGCAGTGTTCAAATGCATCTGCACCATCCATTACAATCATGAAACTCAGTTTAAAGAAGTATGTCATTAAGAGTCCCCTTAGAGGAAACCGATTGGCCTTCTATTAAAAACTCTATGGTTCGTAAGCATTTCATAATAATGCTGCTTAACCACCTTCTGTTACAAGAATCATCACAAGTTTTCTGGAAATAAGTCCACATAAGAATTAAATATTTAAAAGGTGGACTGTTCCTTAATTTAATTTTAGTAAGATCTTTTCTCTTTCACTATTAAGAAACATTTCCACAGTTTTAAAGCAAAAGCTCTTAGAATCTAGATAGCTAAAACTGTACTCTTGAGTCAAGCTTACAGATAAGTCCTTTGTAAGTAGTTCTCAATAAAATCCCTCCCTCCCCATGCCTCCACCCCAAATCTTGTATTGTAGCCTGGATGAATTTCTTAATACTGAAATCGTATTTTTGAAGTTTTGCTGTCATGTCATATGCTTATAACAATTATAGGCCAAGACCAAACATCACCACAGGTGAATTCTTTAAAGCTTTTAAAGAAGAATTATTGCCAATACATTGCAAACTTCTCCAAGAAATTGAAGAGAATGTTTTCTAACTCATTCTAGGAGGCCAACGCTTCAGTGATACGAAAGCTTGACACAGGAAAAAGTAAAGCCCAGTATAATTTTTGAATAGAAATTCAAAGTCCTTACCTAACTACTAGCAAAAGAAATTCAGCAGCACATTATAAAGATTATAGAACGTAAGTGAATGGGTTTTGTCCCAGAAATTCAATGGTGGTTTAACACAAAAAATCGAATCAATATACTATGTCATGGCAATAGGAAACGGCCCAGAAAACACATGAGCATCTGCTCTGATGCTAAAGGGCATTGAGGTCAGTCAGGGTGGCACCGCAGGGTGGTACAATGCCCTGCAGTGCTGAGTCACACGGGAAGTGCTGGCTTTGTGTCCTGGGGTCTGTCTGTAATGCTGGGCACCTGCACGCACACCTGAGCTCCTGGCTGACTGAGGCTGAGGGCAGGACCACAGAGTGAAGGGTATGGGGTAGGGGTCTCTCTCTCTCTCTCTCTCTCTTTCTCTCTGCCTTTTTCTTTCATAGAAGAAATGAGTTAATGTTTAAAAAGGCAATAATTGGCAAAAACTCCAATATATATTTTTTATTACTTAATAAAATTCTCAAGAAACTAGCAATAGAACTTCCTCCATAGAATAAGGGAATTTGTGAAAATCACAGCGAACATTCTCCGTGGTATAAGATCAGAAGTTATCTTAAGATAACCAATCAGGCAAGGGGACTGCCTTGACTACTTTTATTACAGATTGTCCTGGAAGTTCTAGTTAAAGAAACCATGCAAGAAAAAACCTAAAAGATAGCCAAGTTGGGAAGGCAAAGTACAACTATTTCTATTTGTGGATGACATAACCTTACGTGAAGAAAATCTTAAAGAAACTGCAAAAAAGCTATTAGAGCTGATAAAGTTGGCAAATTGCAAGATAAAACAGCAATGCCCAGAAATGAACGGTATATATGAGTGATGAGCAACCTGAAAGAAAATTAAGATCATATTTTTATTTCAATTACAACTAAAGAATGACGTAATAAGGAATAAATTAACCAAGGAAATAAAAAATTTGTGCACTGAAAAATTACAAAACATTGTTGAAAGAAATTTAGTAAAATCAAAATAAGTGGAAAATTCACTTGATGTTCATAAATAGGAAGACTTAACAATGTAAGGTCAATCTAAGCAATTTAGATTTGATGAAATACGTATCAAATTCCAGATGAGCTTTTTAACAAAAAAAGCAAAAATTAGATCTAAAATGTTTATGAAACTACTAAGGATTCTAGATAGTCAAACTTTTTTTTTTTAAAAAAAAAAGAACAAATATTCCAATTTCAAAACTTATTAGGAAGTGGGAACCAGCAGTTAGTGTAATGGCTATGTTGCTGGACTCCCACGTAGTCGACCGCAGTTCACGTCCCGGACCCAGTGGCTTAATCATGAGCCGGGCGTGTGTGCGTGCGTGCCCAAGATCCCGAGAGGAGAATGGAAGAGAAGGGATTGTGGTGTGGCCATCCCCCCTGGGGGGTGATTTCTCACTTTCTGTCTCTGTCTCTGTCTTTCTGGAGAGCACATGTGCCCTATAGCAAAAAATCTCTCAAAACAAACAAGAAAAAAACAAAATAAAACCATCATGCTGAGACAAACAGATACTTACTTGCAGGGCCAGCGGCTAGTGCAGTGGTTAAGGTACTGGACTCCCACAGAGCTGACTGTGGCTCTAGTCTCATAGCTAGCAGCTTGAAAACCATACTGGCCATTGAGATCAGAAGATGGCATAATGGTTACATTGCCCATTGCCAGCTCCCACACAGTTGACCATGATTCAAGTCCTGAACCTGGTAGCTTAATACTCACACCAGGCATGTGTGCTTGCATGCCCAAGATCCCAAGAGGAAAATGGAGGGGAAGGGATTGCGGTATGGCCATCACCTTCTGGAGATGATTTCTTACTTTCTGGCTCTCTGGCAAGCACACACACCCTATACCAAACCTCTCCAAAAAGGAAAAGAAAATCATACGCAGTGCATGTGTTCGCATGCCCAAAATCCCAGGAGGAGATTGGAGGAGAAGAGATTGCTTCATGGTCATCTTCCCTGGGGGGGGGGGTTGACTTCTTACTTTCCCTCTCACTGTCTCTCTCCCTCTCTCTGGCAAGCCCACACACCCTATGGGAAAACCTCAAAGAGAAAAAAAAAATGGGTTAAATACCTAAGTAAAAGAGTTACAGTGATAAAGCTCTTAGAAGAAAACATGGGGGTACATCTTCCTGATCTTGGATTTGGCAACATCTTCATGACATAACACGAAAAGCACAAATAACAAAATAAAAATAGATAAATTGGACTTCATCAGAACTAAAAACCTTTGTGTATCAAAGAGTGAAAAGATATCCTATAAGTTCTGGTTTCTAGTTCCACGTGTAAGTATCTTGGAAATTGTTACCCCATCCAAGTAAGTAGTAGAATATAATCTGCAAATTAACAACTCTGATCAGTCAGAGATCTGAGGTCACAGAACAAGTTGTTGTCCCCAGAATTGTGGAGACAGGCAGATACAGAGAATCACAATTCACTGGAGTGGAGGAGCAGATACCTCCTCGGGATCCAATTCCAGGCAGGAAGACCAGAAACGTAATTGACCATTAGCTGGAGGTTCACAGTGGACAAGTCTGATATTGGGTTGAAAGTCATGACATATTTTTATATGCTTTTCTATGCGAACATCTGTCATGATTTTTCCAACACCCAATAGTTTCGGACTTTCTGCACTTTTGTAAGTTATAACTCTAGGACCATGCAAGGTTGTTAAAGCAGAGATCAGAGGAAAATCCTCTGATATTTCTGACAGGCAAAGGGGAAAAGTTGACATTTCAAAATAAACTCATCATCCTGCTATTTCCAGCAAGGTCTGCCCTCAAGAACATCTGTTTTTATCAGATTCTAACCTACTGTGGTTTTGTGAGAAGCTGACCAAACTAGTGGGAAGGTAAACATCCAACCTGGCTTCCTCTAGAGGTTCTGTTCCGCGAAAGTGGGGAGTAGGGACTAGAACTTCTGAAGGTGAGGCACAGATGAACTAAGAGATGAAGACTCAAACAGAGGAGCCCTTCTCCCCCTGTGCACCTCCAGTTAGACATCACTCAGTCTTGTTTACCTCCATCTTCATTTCTTTATTTTTTCTTTTTACTAAGTACATCATACCCAAATTTCAACAAAAATTTACAATTTATACTAAAAGATAGTAACACTGGGATCAGCAGTTGGCTTAATGTCTATATTGCTGGACTCCCATGTAATTGGCCATGGTTCGAGTCCTGGACCTGGTGGCTTAAACTCATGTCGGGCACATGTGCATGTGTGCCCAAGATCCCGAGAGGAGAATGGAGGAGAAGGGATTGTGGCTTGGTCATCCCCCCTGGGGGGTGATTTCTTGCTTTCTGTCTCTCTGTCTCTCTCTGTCTTTCTGGTGAGCACATAAGCCCTATAGCAAAAACCTCTTCAAAAAAAAAAAAAAGATAATCACACAATTGGAAAAGATAGAATGAGAATCAAATTCAGATATGGCAGAGATGCTGGAGTATTCAAATCTAATTTTAAAATAACATTTTTACGGACCAGCAGATGATGTAATGGTCATGTCACTGGACTCTCACGTAATTGGCTGCATTTCAAGTCCTGGACCTGGTGTCTTTAAACTCACGCCAGGTATGTATACAGAATGCCCAAAATTTCAAGAGGAGAATGGAGGAGAAGAGAGTGTGATGTGGCGTAGCCATTCCCCTTGGGGGGAGGGTGCGGAGGGGGGGTCATTTCTCACTTTCTGTCTCTGTCTCTCAGGCTAGAACACACAACTTACTATTACTTACTATTAAAATAACATTTTTATGTTGAGTTCTCTAATGAGAAAAGTAGACAACATGCAAGAACAGATGTAAAATGCCAGCAGAGATTGACATTTTATGAAAGAATACAAAAGAAATAGTAGACATCAAAATGCTGTGTTTCAGTCTGAATGTGTGTGTTCCCCTAAAAGTCACGTGTGGAAGACGTGACTCTCAGTGTGATGGTATTGGGAGGTGTGGCCTTTGGGAGGTAATTAGGCCATTCAAGCGTAGTCTTTATGAAGGCAGTCAGTGCTCTTAGAAGAAGAGACACAAGAGAGATGATCTTCTGCCTTTTAAAGATACAACAAAAATACAACTGGAAGCATCCTTTTACAAACCAGAAAACGGTCTCTCACCAGGAACTGAACCAGCTGGTACCTATATCTTGTACTTCCTAGTCTTCAGAATGGTGAGTAATAAATTTCTATTGTTGTTTTACTCTTTGCCACATTGACTTAGGTTAGGTGGTATCTCATTGTGGTTTCGATCTGCATCTCCCTTATGATGAGAGATGTTGAGCATTTTTTCACATGCTTTTTAGCTGTTCGTACGTCTTCCTTAGGGAGTTGTTTACTCAGCTCATTTTCCCATCTTTTCATTGGGTTAATCATTTTCTTCAGAGTAAGCTGCTTGAGTTCCCTGTGTATTCTTGTTATCAGTCCCTTATCTGAGAGGTGGTTAATAAAAATTCTCTCCCATTCCAAGGGTTGTCGATTCACACTAATGACTGTGTCCTTTGTTGTGCGGAAACATCTTAATCTGATGTAAGTGATGTGTAATGATTGAATGTATAAATAATAATGATAATAATAATGGTGGGCTTAGTAATAAACTAGATACTACTGAGGGAAGAGTATTTTTTGTTTAGGTTTTTGACATAAAGTACATGTGCATGCCAAGAGAAAGACAGAGAGAGGAAAAGTGAGAGATCACCCCTTGGGGGGGATGGTCACTCTGCAATCCCTTCTCCTCCACTCATCTCTCTGGATTTTTGGGTACACACACTCACATACCCAGTGTGATTTTTTTTTTTTTTGAGAAGTTTTTGCTGTTGGGCATGTATGCTCACCAGAAGGGCAAAGAGAGACAGAGAGACAGAAAGCGAGAAATCACCTCCCCAGGGAGGATGGCTACGCCACAATCCCTTCTCCTCCATTCTCCTCTCAGGATTTTGGGCACGCATGCACAAGAACCTAGCATGAGTTTAAGCTACCAAATTTGGGACTCGAACCATGGCCAACTACAAGGGAGTTCAGTGGCATAGCCATTACGCTATCTGCTGGTCCTGCCAGTGTGACTTTTTGGAGAGGTTTTTGCTATAGGGTGTGTGTGCGCTTGCCAGACAGACAGAGAGAGATAGAGAGACAGAAAGCAAAAAATCACCCCCCAGGGGGGATGGCCACGCTGCAATCCCTTCTCCTCCATTCTCCTCTCAGGATCTTGGGCACGCACGCACATGCGCCCGGTGTGAGTTTAAGCCACCAGGTCTGGGACTCGAACCACGGTCGACTACATGGGAGTCAAGTGACATAGCCATTACTCTAACTGCTGGTCCCTGCCAGTGTGATTTTTAAGCTGCAGTATCTGGGACTTGAACTGATGTCAGCCATGTGTGAGTACAACTCCTTAACTACCATACCAGCTGCTCGACCCAGGAAGAACTCTGTGTTTGAGGTGATGCTGGTAGAAATATTTCAAACAAACAAAAAAAAGAAGGAATAAAAAAAAATGGAAGGGGTCGCCAGGCTTGCCTCCGTAGCATCCTGCAGTCCTGGCTGGCTGGAGGCTAGGGTGGGGGTCAGGCATGCAAGATCCGGTTGAGACTCTCTCTTAGTAAATACAGAGCTAAATAATCATTTTTAAAAAGTAAAACAGAAATAAAGACTTAACTGGACAAACGCTGAGGGAATCTGTTACCAATAGATAAACGGTAAAAGGAGGTTTTAAGAAAGAAGGAACATGATGCAACTCAAAAACTCAGTTCTGGGGGGCCGGCAGGTGGTGTGAGATGGTTAAGGACACTGGACTCCCACATGGTCGACCACATGGTCGAGTCCTGGACCTGGCGGCTTCCTTTCTCATTTTCTCTCTCTCTCCATTCCTCTCTAGTCAAATTAAAATAAATAAATAAATGAATAAATAAATAAATGAATAAATAAATAAATGAATAAATAAATAAATGAATAAATAAATAAATAAATGAAATAATTCTCTAAAAAAAAGAACCCTCAGTTCTGAGCTGACTCTGTGACCCACTGGTTAGGGGAGCCAGATCCCACGTGGCCAATAATGGTTTCGATCCTGGCCATGGAGGCTTGAAAACCATGCCAGGAGCACGTGTGTGCACACCCCAGACACCAGCAGGATGGAGAGTGGGGTAGAAGGGATTACAGCATTCCTGTGTCCCATCAAGGTGCTTTCTTCTTTACCTCCCCCCTCGGGTGAGTGCACACACCCTCTGCACACATTTTGAAGAATAAAAAAAAAGAAACGTAGTTCTCTACAAAGGAAGAGAGTGTATGCGAGAAAGAATATGTGAAGATAAAAATGAAAACTTTTATGAGATATCTTTTACAAGCTCACAGAAAATGCATATTATAAAGAAACCTCACATGGATTTCAAAAATCTTTTGCGCCAAGATAAACTCATATGTCAATTTCAGTTTTTAATGAAGTTTTAGGAGTCCCTTGAATTTTTCTGATTCTATATTATCTAACAGGAATGCTTTGTTTAAAATATTAAGTGATAAGAACATTATGGTTAGGGTTTAGAGCTGAGTGAAACGAGAGATACGAACCACACAAAGGACAGAAAGGAGGAGCTAGGAATTAGTTATGACAAGGTTCTCCCATGACCTGGGAAGCAGCAGTGTTATCTGAAGTTGGAGTCATATTATTTATAAACACACATGAAAAATTGTAGAGTAACCACCAAAAACATAAAAATATCATTGGTATGTCAAGCAGTGAGAGAAAATGAAATTACACACATTTCCTCACTAAAATCACAAAAGGCAGAAAGAGAGTGGAAAGCACAGCTTAAAGGCAATAAATATATATATATATATACACACATATCTTGTATATATGCATATATGTACATATACAAGAAACAAGAAATGGAAGATTATTTGTGGATGATAACATGTATGTTTAAGCCACTCTATAGTGCATTCTGGCTGGAAAATCACATTTTGTATGCTGTGGTGATGTCCAGTGAAAGTATGGAAAATAAATAAAAATTAAAAAAAGAAAGCTATAGCGTAGCACATGTGGTAGCTAGCAGTGAGTGAACAAAATATCGTCTGCGCCCAACAGAACATCATTCACTCATCAAGGGAGCGAAACGCTATTCGATGCTACAACGTGAATGAAGCTCAAATGCAGTTTGCTAGTAGAGACGCCAGACACGAAAGGCACAGGACATGTGGTTGCGTTTGGATGAAGTACTCGATTTGATGCTGAGGTTGCAGGGGCATCACTCTGGTGGTGAGGCTCAGCAGGAGGTCTCTCCATCCTATGGTAATTGTCAAAGCTGTGGCTCAAAAGCCTTAGGTCATTATTGGGTTACCTCCGTTAGACCTAGGCCTGCCCACAGAGCTTCGGGAAGTGCAAGAGGGACCGCTCTGGTGAGACGGGATCAGGGTACTAGCAGGTATTTGCCAACCAGACAGTTGACCTGTGGGTCATGACCGGATGCAAGTCCCAGGAAAGGAACTGAGTGTAGAAATGGGTGTGTAGAAATGGGCAGATACCTGTGTTTCAGCGGACTGTGCATGTCCCTCAGGCATAACAGGCGTTCATAAGTGATGTCTAACCTGAGTTTCCAGACACCTAATATTATCAAATATTGGCTTAAGAAAATGGTAATAGCTCAGTGGAGATTATAAAAATTAGAATCTAGGATTCCTCTGAAATCGGTAAGAGGCCATTTTTCACACCGCCAGACAGTAGAGCAGATATACGCCCAATCCAGAGGGTTCAATTTAGACAAACTAATCCTCAGGGTAGAAGAGATTACCACAAGGTTATGGCAATTTAAATTTCTGATGGCCAGAAAAAAACAATTTTTTCCATTATTTTTTCTATTTTGCCAGCATTGATCAACAGAGTCATACGTACTCTTTCCTTTTTCCCTTAAGTAATAGTGTTATTTTAAGGTAACCTCCGCTCCCTGCTTCTCCCTTTCATCTCCTCATTCTGTTCTCTCTCCGCTGTTGGTTAGGATAGGTATGAACTCTACAGGTTTCCATGGAAACAAATTTACAGGTGATTTAGATGACGGGGGAGGTTCTAGGCACTGCGTTACAAACATGAACAGAGATAACATGCACATTTTCAGAACACTTAGGGAAAAGTGTCAAGACCTTAGGTGTTAGAACCATTTTTTAAAAAATGAGAGAAAAATAATGTTATTTTATAGTTTTATTTGATAGTAAAAGCAGTCTCAGTCTTCTTGGGATACCATAACACTACATCATAGTTGAGTGGCTTTAATGACAGAAATTTTTCTTCTCACACTTCTGGTGGCTAGAAAGTTCAAGATCAAAGCCCTGGTGGGGTTGGATTTCAGCCGAGGGCTATCTTCCTGGCTTGTAGGAAGCCACCCCTGCATGTGTCTTTGCATGGCAGGGAGATAGAGAGAGCTTGATGTCTCATCCTCTCTCGAGGGTCACCAATTCTACATAATCCATGCTGCACCCTATGATCACATTTAACTGCAAGTATCTCCTCAACGGCTCTACCTCCAACAGCCACATGAGGTTTAGGGGTTTAGCACATGAATTTTGGGAGAACACGATTCAGTCTGTAGAAAACCCCAAATCATTGTCTGTACATAACATGCTTTGCCATGTAAATTAGGTGTGTGATACACTCTGCAGAAACTGTTTTGTTACACATATACAACTATGGGGCCTAATTCTTTGGGTCTGGCATCACTTTTTTTTTTTTTTCAATTGTTAGACCTATTTCTGTATGAAAATAAGTGAATATAACAGTTATCCCATGTAGATAACCTAAAAGCCAGGCTACCTTATGTACGCTTGGTGTATGAATCTCAATATAAACAAGGCATCAGTAAACAGAAGCTGTCAGGAGAGAGACATACTAAAGCTGGGGAAATACAATGTGTGGATCTGCCTCTTAGTAAGGACCAAACATTTCATTCATCAGGGAGCTGCAGATTACAGGCTCGATCCTGCCGGCCAGCACAACGTGTAATGCCTAGGACCAGCTGAGCTTTCTCTGGTCCCCGCATCGCACGGAAGCAGGTGGCTGGCAGTGTCATGGTGGGTGCTTACAATAAGGCCCCTGGACACACACGGTAGTTAAGGGAGCAAGTCTGATTCCTGGCACGATGCAAGAGGGCACTAATGATGGCTGTCCACATGCCTGGACACAGGCAGACCGAACCCCAAGTATTCTCACAGAAATTAGAAAAGCAGGAACGTTGTAACTCATTGGTAACAAGTGTGATAAGGGCATTAGATCACTTAGAAGCGCTTTTGCTTTTTGTTCATTTGATTTTAGAGAGATTTTTGCTCTAGGGCATGTGCACTCACCAGAGAGACAGAGAGTGAGAAATTACCCCCAGAGAGATGGCCAGGCTGCAATCCCTTCTCCTTCATTCTCCTCTCAGGATTTTGGATATGCATGCATACTTACCCAGCATAAGTTTTAAGCCATCGGGTCTGGGACAAGAACCAAGGGTGACTATGTGGGGGATCAGCAATGTAATCATTACTCTATTTGCTGGACCCAGATCATTTAGCAGTTTTAACACAGGAAGATAGAGTAAGTTTTAGTTTGCATGTCTAAATTAATCACTTGCTAGTGGTTTCCAGGTGTCTAACATTGAAAAAGATATTAGGATGGATGGATGTAGAAGAAATTATGGCCATGCAATTTATCGCGGCTAGCTTACACATGACATGAATGATATGCACTTGCTATCTCTACACACGTTAACAAGTCTTGGGTGTCCCAATGTGCAAAGTGCTGCAGCGTGGGACACTAGAAATGCCAAAAGCATGGGTCCCCACACACAGTCCTTGTCATAAAGAACTTAAAGCCTGGTGGAAAATACACAAAAAAGGAAGATATACAACTGAATGTGATTCTTACTGAAAAATTGATACTTACTGCAGTTAGAATGTAGATCTAGAAACCACGAAAACCACCTAAGGAGAAAAGGTTAGCTTCATAGAGAGAGTGATATTAAAAAGAATAGGTTTGCACGAATTAAGCAAATTGTACTCATTTCAATAGATCACCCTAAAGTCTAAGATAGATTCTATTTCGTGTAAGTGGAGAAAAAAGAAAGCTTCCTGAGAAGACAAGAAATGTAAAAACACACTTTGACCTACCTATTTGAAACATTTTATATCCTAAAAGAATCATGTACTCTTGTTAAAACTGAGAAAAACATGGAGACCAGCAGGTGGCATGATGTAAGGTGCTAGACACGCCCACATGGCCAACCATGGTTCGAGTCCTGGTCCTGGTGGCTTGCTTTCTCACTTTCCTTCTCTCTCTCTGGTCAAATTAAAATAAATGAATGAATAAATAAAAATTTTAAAAATCTGAGAAAACATATTTCTAAGAATGACTGTAACTTTCAATTTCAAAATATAGATATAGAAACATTATTAGAATTACAAAGAACATTTTTATAATTATTCTACTGAATTTTAATTTTGTTTCTATATTTTCTTGATTATACTTCCATCACAACAGAAGAATGCTATTAAAACTATATTTTATGAGCCAGCCCCATAACCTGGTAGTTAAAGGAGTCAGACACTATATTGGCAATGGAGCAGTTCGAATCCTGGCCTTCACTGCCTGAAAAAATACTCCGGTCACATGAGGGTCTCCCCAATCCTTACAGAATGGAGAATGGAGAATGGATTGTGGCAGGACCACTCCCCATTGGGGATGCTTTCTCACTGTCGCTCTGTGACACGTGTACATGCTCTCCGACAATAATATATACAGTATACTCATATATATGCATAGATATAATTTGAATATGTGTCCCATTAACTTCGTTTTTGTAGAGAGAGATTTTTGCTATAGGGTGTGTGCGCTTGCCAGAGAGGCAGAGAGAGACAGAAAGTGAGAAATCACCCACTTGGGGGGATGGCCATGTAATAATCTCTTCTACACCACTCTCCTCTTGGGATTTTGGGCATGCACGCACACATGCCTGGCGTGAGTTTCAAGTTGCTGGGTCCAGGACTCAAATCATGGTCAGTCACATGGGAGCCCATCATCTTAACCAGTATGCACCTTCCGGCCCCCTATTAGGGTAACAAGAAGTGACAAAAACCGTATGGACATTATTCAAGACATTGTTCCAAAATTGGCTCCCAGGAAAAAAATTGGACAAAATTATATTCTTTCTGGAGGTCTGTTAAAATATTGGTCATGATTTCAATTCACAGGAATTTATTGTTATCATTAAAATCATCACTACTGGGCCAGCAGATGGCATTGGTTAAAGGGCTAGACTCACATGGCCAACTGTGGTTTGAGTCCTGGACCTAGTAGCTTGCTTTCTCACTTTCCCTCTCTCCTTCTGTCTCTCTCCGGTAAGTGCATGTGCCTTACAGCCAATTAAGAATAATAGAATAATAACAATAAATAAAGAAATAAAATAATTCTTTTTATAGAAATCTCTATCACACATTTTGAATTACAAATACATTATTTTTTTGTTTGCCATTTATTTAAATAACAGTGTGACTGAACATTTTACGGATGTTTATGTGCTTTTCGTATTTTTCGTCAGTGAATTGTTGGTTTACATATTCCACAGGTCTTTCTATTTTAAGGAGTTTACTTATTTATTTGAAAGAAACTTTTCAATTCCAACAGAAACAGGTATCTTCTTTTTAATGTGAGATGGCAAAAAAAAAATCGAATAAAGCAGCATGAAACAAGCAAAAACAGTTTAATACTTTATAATCTTACAATTTTACAACAAAATGGTTTAATAACAAAAGTTCATTTAAGACTTTATAGCTACCTTTTACACAAATATTTTAGACTAAAATGATCAATGCTGGGACCAGTAGTTAGTGTTATGGCTACGTCTCTGGACTCCCATGTAATTGACCGTGGTTTGAGTCCTAGACCTGGTGGCTTAAACTCACGCCGGGCACGTGTGCGTGCGTGCCCAAGATCCCAAGAGGAGAATGGAGGAGAAGGGATTGCGGTGTGGCCATCCCCGTTGGGGGTTGATTTCTCACTTTCTGTCTGTCTGTCTGTCTCTGTCTTTCTGGCGAATTCATGCGTCCTGTAGCGAAAACCTCTCAAAAAAAGAAAAAAAATATGATCAATGCTACAGAATAACACTAGAGAGCTCACACATTTCCAACCCCCATACATCCTCCCTCTTTTTCATTTTGTTGTACTCTATCGTTATTTCCTGCTATATTCAAAATCATTGGAAAACGGAAACAATAATGGTTTCTAAAATAGCACACAACCAAAGGGTAGCGTGACAGCCCTGCATAAACCTTGAAGAACAGCTATATTTATCCTCCTGAGTAAGGGCTAAGAGGACCAGGAAAGGCGAGCTTGCCTGTGCAGAAGGAGTGGCTACAATAAGCAGAGAAGACGAATGGCACAGTGGAAGGAAGAACGATGCCTCACAGTGTAGAAGTCAGTGCAGAGCACAGAGGTGAGTGCAGAGGAGCTGAGGGCGGAGGTGAGCACGGGGGAGCAGAGGGCGGAGGTGAGTACAGAGGAGCAGAGAGCGGAGGTGAGCAAGGAGGAGCAGAGGGCGGAGGTGAGCACGGGGGAGCAGAGGGCAGAGGTGAGCATAGAGAAGCAGCACAACCTTCCAAGTCAGTTTCCAGTGGTTTAGATGGAATCCCTTTTTCTCTTTAAGCACTTACAGTTGGTGGAGTCTATGCTGGTTACTGAATTCAGAAGACTGAAGAGATAAATAAACAAAAACAGCCAGCAGGTAGCAAGGAGGTTAAGGCGACTGGATACCACACTGCCAACTCGGAGGTTTGAGTCCCAGACCTGATGGCTTGAAAATCACTCTGGGCAGGTGTTGCACACATGCCCCGACTCCCTGGAGGATGATGGAGGAGAAGGGATTGCCATGAGGTCCCACCCCCGGGGGTGATTTCTCACCTTCCCTCTTTCTCTTTCTCTCATTGGTTCTTCTCAGTGAGTGCACATGCCCTGTAGCAAACATTAAGAAGAAATTTTAAAATGAAGAAAAACAACTTTCAGGCCAGTCCTGTGACCTGGTGGTTTAGGAAGCTGGATCCCACATGGC
The DNA here is from genome assembly GCF_000334495.1 of Tupaia belangeri chinensis. Taxonomy (NCBI): domain Eukaryota; kingdom Metazoa; phylum Chordata; class Mammalia; order Scandentia; family Tupaiidae; genus Tupaia; species Tupaia belangeri. The sequence continues at coordinate 1,031,042 of NW_006159698.1, forward strand.
TGACTGCAGTTCAAATCCCAGCCCTGGTGGCTTAAAGGACACACCAGAGGTGTGTGTGTCCCGAATTCTGACAGGAGGGAGAAGTGGACGAGAAGGGACTGCAGTGTGACCACACCCGGATAGGAGGGTTCTTTCTCCCTCTTCCTCTGTCTCTGCCTCTGTTTCTCTCTGGTGAGTGCGTGGGCCCTGTGGCAGAAATCAACACGAACAAATCAAAACAAAAAATCTTCGCCCTCACTACTTTTTAATAATTTTTTTTGTTCTATGAGCCTCGTTGCCTGTTTTTCTCTCCTTGCTAATTTGTACTCATTCGCTAGGTCTGAGACTGGACACCATGTGTTCAAAAACATGAATCAAGTTAAGAAAACTTTCACAAATATTTAATGTGCGAAAACGCTTGTTGGTCATGAAATCTCCTTTAGATTAGACAGTGCCTTTTCCATATTCTACCTGCAGGGCTTGAAGCACTGCCTTGCAAAGCACAGGAACTCAGTAATATTAGGTTGTTTGTGAAGTCACGAAGTATTTTTCTGATTTTCTATACAAAAATGCATCGTGACTTTTCCAGTGACCCAAAACATTTTTTCGTGGTAGAGCAAAGTATGATGATTCCAATGAATTCTTAGAGAAACTGTGACATATTAAAGAAAAGAAATTACTTGGTCACTCAAAGCTATTTTCTGTACATAAAATTAATTTGTAAGGAAAGATCATCTCTAACATATGCAAAGAAATGTCCCTTTCAAGCTGTATAATTAAATATTTTTCATTAAAGGACATTTGAGGGGTCAGCAGATGATGTAGTAGATTCCCATGTGGTCGACCATAGTTCAAGTCCTGGACCTGGTGGCTTGAAACTCACACTAGGTGCATGTGCATGTGTGCCTAAGACCCTGGGAGGGAGTGGAGGAGAAGGGATTGTGGCATGGCCATCCCCACTGGGGGTGATTTCTTACTTTCCCTCTCACTGTCTCTCTTTCCTGGGGAAGCACATGTGCCCTAAGGCCTAAACCTCTAACATTTTTTTTTAAAAAAGGACATTTGAACTTTATAATCATAATCAGGATACTTAGCAACTACTTCTCTTGTAGGAAATAAAGTTATTAAGTTGGTTTCATCAGTAAAATCTCTGCCGTTTAGGTTTATCTGCAATAAATATAAATTTGTTTTTTTAATATAAAAATGAAACCAAGAATGCCTAACTGATGTCCCATGAGCACGACTGCTCTTGAGTAAGGCAGAGCTCTGGGCATGGAGCTGGTGACTGTCATCCTACCAGGGGCCACAAAGGGAGAGGGAGAACTTGTCATTTGCACTCTCCAGATTGGAGACTCTGGACTGTGGGAGGGAAATACAGATAGATGGAAGATAGATAGATAGAGATAGGTGTAGACAGATAGATGATAGATAGATAGATAGATGGTAAGTCCTGGATTTAACATCATTTAGTACTTATAAAATGGAAAGAAGACTCACAAAATTATATTTTTCTGATGATTTGAAGAATTTTAATTATATCTCTCCACCTCATTATGGTCCCTTGTATATGGATATGACTACTATGGAGATATATCAGAAAAGTTCCGATTTATCTCACGGAGAAGATATGATTCTGAGCAAATGATTTGGTCGTGGTATTCACTTTCTAGGAAGGCAGCCTTGGGACAAGCGAATGGCATAACAGTTACATGGCTGGACTGTACGTAGCTAGCACGGTTCGAGTCCCAGACCTGCTGGCTTAAAACTCACACTGGGGGCACACGTGTGCATCCCCGAAATCCTAAGAAGAGAATGGAGGAGAAGGGATTGTGGTGTGGCCATTCCCCCTGAGGGGTGAGTTTTCACTTTCTGTCTCTGTCTCCCTCTGTCTCTCTGGCAAGAGCATGTACCCTATAGCAAAAATATTTCTAAAAAAATTAAAAAGGAAGGCAGCATTGCAGTTTCGTGGAGAGGGAAAGTATTTGGGTGAATTATGTTTATGCTCAAATTGCAGCTCTACTATTTTGGGTTAAATAATAAGAGCAAGAAATTACCTTATTGAACCTCCGTTTTACCACCTGAGAAAGGAGAATAATAATAATTACAATTTAGGATTACTAAGTACAGTAGAGAGAGTATGCATAAACATCTAGCCGCAGTAAAGATGTGCAGCATACTAGCTCTTATTAGTAGTAATAGGATATTACTGTATTAAAACAGAATAAGAACATGCTCTTTTTTAAGTTATTGTAGTTTGAGATTAATGAAGATTTAAAAATTAGGGCTGACCTCATAGCACAGTGGTTAAGTGCTGGGCCTAAGGAGCTGGATCCCACATGGTTTCCCATGCTTCAAATCCCAGTCCAGGCAGCTGGGAAAACAGCCCAGGCACACGTGTGTGCCTGTGTGAGTGTGTGTGAGTGTGTGTATGTGTGTGTGTGAGATGGAGAAATGGAGGGAAAAGGATTGTGGCGAGATCATACCCCGTTGGGAGATACTTTCTCTCTCTCTCTCTTTGACAGCATATATGATCTCTGGCACTAAACTTTAAACTAATAATTAAGGGGACCAGCAGGTGGTGTGGTGGTTAAGGCACTGGCCATTCCCACATGGCTGACCGTGGTTCAAGTCCTGAATCTGGTGGCTTGCTTTCTCGCTTCCTCTCTCTCTCTGTGTCATTCTCTGATCAAATTAAAATAAATGAATGAATAAATAAATAATTCTTTAAAAAATTTAAAATAGTAATTAAAAAATAGATTTTTTCACAAAATACTTGTTCTGTGAAGCAAGCAGCACACTGCTGATTCTCATGTTTTCAAACTCTCTAACCTGTGTGATTTGGTAATTTTGATAGCCGCACGAGTACGTGAACATTTATCCAAAATTGCTTCGTCCCGTTTACTCGGCAGGATGAGGTTGCTTTACTCGTGAGACCTGATGGGAGGCACTTCGAAGTAGCGAGTGTCAGGCTTGACAGCTCTGGTGCCCACCCTGCCTGACGTGGTCACAGCCATAACGGGCTCTTCGATGCAGAGATGATATGGTAATTGCTCTCAACTATTTACAAATGGCTTGTGTCAATCAGCATTCGGATGGATGTCGCAGAGGGAAACAATACAATTGCCAAAGGTGGAGGAGGTCACATTTCTTTGCCATAATTACAGGATGCATTTGCATTTTCTATCATTACGTGCTCTCATCAACAATTAATTCACAATTTGGGGGCAAAAATAATGATCTCCGTCTTCACGTGGGTGAAGAGGTATGACTCCATTAGTATAAATTTCTTTCAAAACAAATGAAATCCAAACTGAGTTACAAGGAACGTGAGGTACGGTGACACACACAGTGCAGACAAAATGCTGTTGCAGCTGTTGTATCAAGAACAGGTATTTTTCCACAGGAAGTACATTTCAGGAAGGTGTCATTAAAAAGTAACGACTAAGTTTAATCTGTGCTTAAAGAGGCACACCTTTGCCACTATAATGCTTCAAGTTTTGACATTATGTCTAAGAGCTGACGTTGGGATTATTCACATAAAAGTTAGAGATATAAGCTGCCCGTCATTCAGGTAACATTTTTCTGTAATTAACAAATACTTCATTATTGTTATAATAACGATTGGAGTGTTCTATAATTTCATTTAATAAACAGTTTGAAAATAATTCAAGTTCTTTCTCAAAGAAAATACACGTAACATATGCGGCAGCAAAAAGTCGCGGTGCTTTTTTGGTTCTCCGTTGGAGGAAACGCCTGGAATCTCAGTGCAGACGGCACGATTGTCTGACAGGCGCTGTCTGTTAGGTCTTTCAGGATTGTTTTTCTTCTCTGCTTCCAAGCGGAAGTCATTCCCCCTCGCTCTTTCCTTTTTTTTTTTTTATTTTACTACGGGGCGTGCTCACTGGAAGAGAAAGAGAGGGGAAAATGAGAAATCACCTGCAGGGGCGAGTGGGTGGGGATGGCCACACTTTTCCAAGTGGGGATGTAATCCCTTCTCCTCTCGAGATTTTGCACATGCACGCACCTGCACCTAGTGTGGTTTTCAAGCCACTGAGTCCTGGGCTTAAACTATGCAGTGGCCATGTGGGATCCACTGCCCCACCTCTGCAGCACCACTGGCCCATTTTAACTTTAAATCATTTCCTATCTACATTCAATCATCCCACACCTCTCCAGTGTGCCATATAGTTCTTCAAAGAATGCGAGGAACCAGCAGTTAGCGTAATGGCTATGTCGCTGGACTCCCATATAGTCGACTGTGGTTCGCATCCTGGACCCGGTGGCTTAAAACTCACGCCAGGCGCGTGTGCGTGCGTGCCCAGGATCCCGAGAGGAGAATGGAGGAGAAGGGATTGCGGCGTGACCATCCCCCCTGGGGGGTGATTTCTCGCTTCCTGTCTCTATGTCTCTGTCTGGCGAGCCCACGCGCCCTATAGCAAAAATCTCTCCAAAAAAAAGAATGCATGCAGTATGTGAGGGTCAAATCAAAGATATTACTGTATACTTCATTTCCAACAGAGCACTTCAGGTTCTTGCGTCTGTGAGATGATTTTTCGCTCTGCCTTACTGTCTCGAGGCAGCCCCACCAGTGATGGAGCAGGTGGAGCTTCTCGGACCTGGCCACCTCCGGCCGACACCGGAACCCACTCATGGGCGATTCCTGCTCCAGACCCCCCTGCTGGGTTTTCTGGACCTTGTCAGACTACAGCAGCATAAACTTGGGCTTTTCCGGCCCAGCCCTGCTCTCTGGTCCTCTCTGAGAGTCAGGCTCATGCGCTGTCTGAATGCTTTCTCTCACTGACCAACCCTTGTCTCTCGGTCGTTTATAATTTATAAACCCTCTTCCTAAAATAACTCTTGCTCTCCTAACTCCCTTACAGGGTTCCCTCTAGGGAACACAACTAACACAGCATATGTCTACAGAATACAATTTCTGTTATGCAATTAATTCGTATTCTTTAATAAATGTTGCAAACTTTATTCACATGTTCTGAAGAGATTATAGGAGTAGAGAAAACATCCCAATGAACCGACACAAAAGTTTGTATTCTTTTTTTGGCACACTAACATGGAAAATGATGTTAATTATTGATGAAAACATTTAGGTTTCAAGTAGAGTTTACATAAAACAAAAAAAAGAAAGTAATCCGATGCGTAGGAACTCATTTCCAATGGTTTTCTATATTGTTGACTTCCTGCTACTTCAAAAAACTGATTTAGCAAGATTATCTGTAAATAAAAGTGAAATTTTAGTAAGTTACCTTGCTAAAACCACATAGTACTGTTCTTGTACCTGATATTAATATATAAAACTGAATCTTAGACTCAACCTGTTTCTGCATTTAGCATTATGCATTGCAAATGTGAGGGCAAACATTTGTTTACGCAAATGAATGTATTACATTCCATGCTTAGTTATTAGTCAAATGACCAGATCAGATTTTTTAAAATTTAAATAATGAAGTACCTGCAAATTAACTACAATAATGTTTATGTATTGATTTAATCAGTTTTATAGCATATTACAGAAGAAAATCTCAACTCCACTTACCTGATCATAGATAATAATGAGAATAATCAAAGTAATATGATCAAAATCGTAAGAAAGTCAGCAACTTCATTTACCCAGTATGTAAAATATTTTCCATATCATCGATGGGGGGAATAATCTACATTATTATGTGATTCAGTGTTAGCACAACACAAAATGTATCTGAAAACTGAGTCTAGTACATCCTTAAAAAAAGATAAGTGAGACATGTCATTCGGGTCTAGTTCTTCTCTGAGATTCTCAAGAACTCATGAATGAGATTCATGTTCCTAGGAGATTATCTCCATGCATAAATGGTAATAAAAATCTGTGTAGCTACGCACCTGCCTAACGCACAGGGACAAAAGGCCCGTGATTAAGGATTTCCAACATGGAAATTTACAGATGGTGAAGATGTACAGGGTAATTACTCAGTTTTTAGTTTGGTATTTAATACCTTCAAGTATTATAAAACCAAACTAGACCCCTACCTATGAGATAGTCCTACTGAAGGAGAGTTGCTAACTGCCGACAAGCACAACTCTGGACCCACCGAGGTTTATCGGCAGGCTTTAAAAACTGTCTCTCTAAATGTGTTCAGGGATGGGTATTGTAAAAGGAATCATTTATGACACGTCTTCAACCAGTTCCAAAGGCAAATAAGGGGTCGGAATTTGTGCGTCTGTGATTGGTCAACGCGAGCAGGAGTACTATTGGTCCATTACTGAAACTGGCACATTTGGCCTGGTGCCCTGCCACCTCGCAGGGTGGGTCAGGCTGAGGTCACCCTGTCTTCCAGAGCACGCCCTCAGGAAGACACGTCAGCACCTGTGCCTCCCACGCAGGCCAGCTCTGGCTAGTTACACAAGCATGAGATTTGTGTTTTCAATAATAATAATAATAAAAGATTATATCTGCTGGAGACCTTTCTTCATATCTCTGTTCTTACTTATTTATAATAACCATATAGCTTCTAGATAAGATTAAGTATCATTTTTTTGGAACTTCTATGTACTTTCTTGTTACATCATTTTCAACACAGAACTTTACATTCTTTGGTCTATTAAATTTTTCTTTTCCTTTGCCCCTCCCACCCACTCTTCTATCTACTTTCTAAATTGTATTAAAGAATTGATCCGGCCAAGCCCGAGGAACAATCTTACAAATATTCAAAATATTCCCTGGTATGACACCTTTTAAATAGACTGAATCAAATGTTCTTTATCTAAAACATTGTCTCCTTGTATTTACGTTTACCTAATCTGTTAGGGGAGGGGGCTTCCTTGTGTCATTTTTTTCCTATCACTCCAAAGAAATTTCACCTGTAACATAGTTGATTAATAGTTTTCTGCTTCTTGTTGGTAGGCAAATCAGTCAACGTTCACAAACAGCCCAAGGCTCCTCTCCTCTTCAGAGGTAACACAGCCCTGCCTGTGCTCTGTCACCATGTCTTAAACAAGCCTGCTGGTGCTGCTATGTCTTTGTACAACTTCTTAAGAAAATGTCAGCACAGAAGGGACTTCCAGACGTGCCACTGTAAAGTCACAGCAATTGTGTCAGTATTGATCACTTGAATGTCAATAAGGTAATTACCATCACTAAGCACTTATGTACCCGGTGCCATGTAAGACTTCTAGCTACAGTGTCATCCTTGAACGTGCCCTAAAAACGGTTATTATTATTTTTATTAGTATTATTTTCCTTTATAAATGGAAAACAGCTTATAATGATCAGGTATAGCCTTGTAAATAATGTCAAAAGTTTAAGCCTTACTTCCATGTATAGTTTTTTGTTTGTTTGTTTTTTTCCTGAGAGGAGAGTGGAAGAGAATGGATTGTGGTGAGGCCATACTCCCTGGGGGGGCAATTTCTCATTTTATGTCTCTCTGTTTCTCTGGCAAGCAGATGTATACTATAGCAAAAATACTCTAAAAACAAAACAAAACAAAAAGAAAGTGCATGCACTCACTAAAGAGAGAGAGGAAAAGTAAGAAACCACCCCCATGGGGGATGGTCACACCACAGTCCCTTATTGTCTATTTCTCCTTTTGAGATTTTGAATATACACGCACATGCACCCAGCGTGTTCCTCCAGCTACTGGGTCTGGTCCTGGAGCCAGGTGGTCAATCATGTGGGCTCCGGCTACTTCAACCACTGTGCCACCAGCTTGCCCTAGATAAAAATATTAATAGTTTAAAAAAAATTAAGCCTTACTTAGCTGGTTCTAAAAATATATTTGATATTAAAAAATGGAATCAAATTCACTTGACAGAATTAGTAGTTTCTGAGGTCAGATGGTGGCACAGTGGTTACACATATCTCGAGGCTGACCCACGAGGAAAGGTCATGGGTTCTCATCAGGATACAACTCATGCTGGTGACTGGGCGCTGGCCAGAGCTGGTGATGGCTTGCAGACCCTGTTGGGAGTGCCTAACTCCCTCTCTCTCTTTTTTATTCATAGGAGAAATAAATAAATAAGCTTAAACATTGTCTATTTCAAGTTTATTTCACTAGAATAATCTAAGCTGACCAAAGTCTACAGACACTCTTTAGACTCCTTAGATTTTTATCTAATGATTTTATATAGAATTATGTGCATGGGGAACCAGCAATTAGTGTAATGGCTATGTCACTGAACTCCCATGTAGTCAACTGTGGTTAGAGTCCCGGACCCGGTGCCCAGTGGCTTAAACTCACACCGGGCGTGTGTGCATGTGTGTCCAAGATCCTGAGAGGAAAATGGAGGAAAAGGGATTGTGGTGTGGCCATCTCCCCTGTGGGGTGATTTCTAGCTTTCTCCCTCTCTGCTTTGCCCGAGAAGAAAAAAAAAAAAAAAAAAAAAAAAAAAAAAAAAAAAAAACCTCTCCAAAGGAAAAATAAAAAGGAAGAAGAATTATGTGTATGGTTGATGTATGTTTAAAACAATTTTACAGGTAGACTACAAAGACTTTTATTTATTTTATAAGGCAAAAATTAAAGAACTTTTTTTTTTAACAGAGAACTTTGCCGTCTTTTTCCTGTTTAATGTCTCTTTCTGTAGGGACAGCATCATGTGGCATAATGGTTACCTTGATGGACTCTCATATGTATAGCCTTTTAAATAATATCAAAAGTTTAAGCCTCGTATTCAACCATGGTTCGAGTTCCAGACCCGGTGGCTTAAAACTCACACTGGGTGCATGTGTGTGTGTGCCCAAGATCCCGAGAGGAGAATGGAGGAGAAGGGACTGTGGCATGGTCATCCACCCTAGGGGATGATTTCTCACTTTCTGTCTCTCTGTCTCTCTGTTTATCTGGTGATCACACATGCCCTATAGCAAAAATTTTTCTAAAAAATAACAAAACAAAACAAGTCAGTTTCTTCCCTTTGTCCCTCACGCCAACCCTCTACCACCCACTGTCTACCATCCCCTCCCTTGCAGCCTCTGGTATCTACACTCATTCTTTATGCTATTGTATTTTTGGGTGTTTCCATTTCTGCCATAGACACAGTGTGTCTCTCTCAAAGTCTGTCTCACTTCACCTAACATTAAGTCCTCTATATTCTTCCACTTTTAATCAAATGACAGGGTCTCATTGTGTCTTTCAGCTGTATCTTCAAGTTAGTCATTAGTTTTTGGACACTTACGTAGATTCCACGTCTTAGCGATTGTGAATAATGCTGCAAAATAAACATGGATGCTCAAGTGTCTTTCTGACCTTTCTATCCTTTGGGTAAATACCAAAGAATGAGATTATTGGGTCATATGATAGTTTCAGTTGTAGGTTTTTGAGGAATCTCCATATTGTTTTCCACAGAAATAAAAAAGTAAAATATGGTGAACATGCACAATTTGGTCTTCCATCTTCAACTTGTTGTAAAGTCTCCAAAACTCAACCAAATCACTTAATCTTTTCAGAATGAAGTTAGAACTATCAGCTGTCAAATGACATAGTAATGACATAGAAGTTTTGTCTTCAATGGCAGAGATTTTTTTCTTCTGTATGGTCTAGTGCGAATGATTCTAGTACTTCCAGCTAGCACCATCTGTTACAAAAATGCATCATGACTCTTCCAAAAACCCAATAAATTTGTAGAGGACTATTACAGGGTCAGTCTTTGAAAGTGTTCCACGTGGAGATGAGAAAAAGTGTGTTTTGTAGTTTCTAGGTGGAATGCTCTACATGTGTCTGTCAGCTCTGTTTGGCAAATGGTATCAATTAGCTCCTGTGTTTTCTTTGTTTAGTTTTTGCCTAGATGATCTAATGGTAATGTTGGGGGTGTCGAAATCCCCAATAATTCGTGTGTTGCAATCTATATTTAATTTAATGTAGTTCATATGTGTAGACTTATAGCTGTCATTTTATTACTCTTTTTACCCCTTGGCTTCTCTCGTCATTTTTTAGGATAATGTCTTTGTTTTTAATTTTTACCATTTTGGCTATGTTGTGCCTTGGAGAGGGTCTTCTTATGTTTAATCTACTTGGTGTTCTTTGTACTCCCTGGATTTTAATTTCTGTTAACCTCTCTAAATTTGGAAAGTTTTCACCTAATATATCATGAAAGAGCTTTTCTAAGGCTCTACTTGTCTCTTCACTTTCCAGAATATCTAATATGCAAATGTTCAGCTGCTTCATGGTATCTAGACTTTCCTATATGTTGCTCTCATTTTTAATGGCTATTTTTCTGTGAAGGTATTCAGCCTAATAGTAGGAGGCAGTTATCAAAATGCCTCATTAATCACTTCACTGTGAACTGGCTTGGATACAAGGGGCTTTGTGAAAATATTTATGGGGCATGGAAACATCCTGACCCTGGCTGGCTAGGTTATGCATGCTCCTTGGATACAATGTTTATGGCTTTCGTTATGCATGCTCCTTGGATACAATGTTTATGTATCCTCTATCCTCTCTGAAGTAAGCCAGATGGCCTTCGCTGAAGTTTCAACAAGCCAGCACACCTGCCGATAAGCAAGCTGGCTTCCACATACCCAGGTCACACGTGACAGCAACTATACCCTGAAAATGTATACTCTGAAGGTACTTATCTCTGACTGTGAGACTTTAACCGCATTCCTACACATTTGCAAAAATCTCACCACGCTTTGTAAAAGGAATAAATGAAGACACAGAGCATGACTGAGCAGCACAGCTTGTCTGTGTTCACCTGCATTTCTGTCTCTGAGCTTTTCTTCTTCCCACTTTGCAAGACCAAACCCCATGAAGGATGCCAACAATTTTTCCATTCTACTTGGTTGCTTGTACTAAGTCAAAAGTTTTGTCTTCAATGCCAGAGATTCTTTCTTTTGCACGGTCTAATCTGCTGTTTAATACTTTCAAGAAAATATTTAACTTCTTACATAATATTCTTTACCTCAGGAAATTCTGTTTGATTCTTTATCAGGGTGTCTATCCCTTTTTGGAGCTCCTCTTTCAAGTCATGGAAAGATATTTTTCATCTCCTGGAATGGGTTGCCTATTTTCTCTTGTACCTCACTGATTTTAGTTAAGTATTCTGAATTTTTTCCTTACATTTTGGAGATTTCTTGTACTTTATCCATTTTTGGTAAGGAGTTACTGTGCTCCCTTCGTGGGGAAAGTATTTCCTTGCTTTCCAATAATTCTTGAGGCTTTGCTGTGACTTTTAGTCATTTTGTGATGTATTCACTTTTTGCTATTTCTTCTTTTTTTTTTTTTTTTTTGGAGAGGTTTTTGCTATAGGGCGTGTGTGCTCGCCAGGAAGACAGAGAGAGACAGAGAGACAGAAAGCAAGAAATCACCAAATCACCCCCCAGGGGGGATGGCCACGTTGCAATCCTTTTCCTCCATTCTCCTCTATGGATCTTGGGCATGCATGCACACACGCCCGGAGTGAGTTTAAGCCACTGGGTTGGGGTTTTTTCTGGGGAGTTGAGTGTGGAGAGAGAATTCCTCCAGAGCCTCTAAGGATTCAGATGTTTTGCTCTTACATACTCAGACCTCTCTAGTCCCTATGTATCTGCGGGCTGAGCTTCTAGCTCAGAAAGTGCAGGGACCTGGGATGCGGGTCTTAAGGCTGAAGCAGCCCCTCCTCCTGCACCCTGGCAGCCTGGGCTGGGCGGGGGGCTTTGGTGAGGAAGGGAGGCTGGGCAACCTGCTTTCCCTCTGCTCCTAGATGACTCAGAAGATAAACAATTTTTATAATTGTCATGCATATCATAATAACCTCAAAATTATACAGAATTACTTGGTTTATTATAATTTATCTTTAAAAACGCACATATTTAAAAGTACATAAAGCAACATGATTTATATAAATAACATTTAAAGAATTAATTTAGAATATTTTCTTTCATTTTGTTAACAGTCTTACACTTGGGTTAAAATTTGGGAATTTAGAAGTCACAGCATAGTATTATAAAGAAAAAGTCTTAATGCCATCATAATTACTTTTTTCAAGTAAGAGTATCCTATAATTATAATCAATTACACACAGTAGTTTTCTTTATCCATGCCAAAAAAGTTACAAAATAAAATTTCTTTATATAGTATCTTACAAATCTATTCTAAAATTATAAGCGGTTTTCCCACTCCAACCAATTATAGGCATGTATTATTAGATAGTTTTCTGTTATTTACTCTGAAATTTAATTAGAAACATTAGGATGATAACTTATTTTCTTTCAACCTCCAGCTTCACCTCTGTTTACACTGATTGGGGGAAGTACCTGTCAGTCACGGAGGTGCCAATGAACATCTAAAGAAGAAAGGGAGCACCCCGTACCCACTTCTTGGTTTCTAATACCATTTCCAAGAACAGGAGACAGGGGTCCTTGCAGGCTGGCTGAATCTAGGACTAGGCAGGAAACACGCAAGATGAGCGTGGAGATTCTCGCAGCGTCAGAAAGTGGGATCAACCGCCAGAGCTCCCTGTGGCTGAGGATGAAAACGATGAGCAGGAACAATGGAAAAGTAAGTACTGATAGTATGAATTATCCTACAAATGCAAAATAAGTATCTACTTGGCATGCTTTATGGAGTCCATATTAATATATGCCCAATATATCTTCATCGGTAGTTCTTTGTCTATCTCTCCTGATTGGCAAATATTTCCTTTTTGTAAATGAGTGATTTTTTTGGAATAACAGAACATGGCAAAGATATGCAAGTTACTAGCATCTTACATTTGCACGTACATTTGTTAAGATTACTGAATCAATTTGATACATCGTTCTTAAGTAGAGTCCGTGCTGTATTAGAAACTCCGTGGTTTTCACCTGAAGACCCTTTCTGTCCCAGGATCTCACATGACATTTACCCCTCAGGTCTTTCCAGGTTCCTCCTCGAGGGGACTCAGGCTTCCCTTGTTTTTGTTTTGTTTTGTTTTTGCTTTTGTTTTTTGTTTGTTTGTTTTTAACTTAACAGTTTTAAGGCACTGGCCAAATACATTGTAGAATATTCTGCAGTTGGGATTTATCTGATTAAAAAATATATACTTGGTTTACATAATTAGACTTGGTTTTTAGAAGGACGACTATAGGGGTGAAGTGCCCATTCGCCGCACTTCAAATCCAGCGCTCACGTCATCAGCGTGACGTATCACAGTTGACGTTATCTAAAGTAGCTCTATAGATGATTTCAAGTTCTTCATGATAGTTCTCTTTCCTCATGCATTTAATTATTCATTCCATTATTTATTTATTGGGTTGTCAGAAAAGCCATGACATATTTTTTCTATGCAAAAATGTATCATGACTTTTATATTTTAAATATATTATATTTTTTTACATATTTCATACTATATAGAGAGATCATGAGTTTATATATATATATATATTATATTATGCTATATATTACGTATAGCATTATATTATTATATATGATGATTTTATGTTACATATTTATAATACATATTATGTATTTATAATATACTATATATGCTATATTACATATAGAGTAGAATATATATTTATAATATAGATTTACAACTACTACATAGAAATCTCTATTTTTACATTGCATATATGCACAGAGAGCGAGCGAGGTCGGGCAGCCGTCTTCTCCTGCTTCTGTGTTAGTGAATCCACTTGTCGCAGGAGCTCGGACTGGAGTCCAGGGCACCCTGCAGCAGGCGGGCACCGGCACGTGGGGGCGCCGGACCGCCTGACCCGCAGCCTCCGCCTGTGCAGCCACAGCTCTCTCCCGTCTCGGTCTGCACAGGCCTGCGCTGAGCCACCTGAGATAGCTAAGTCATCCCGCTCAAGGACTCCTTTTCTGCCGAGTCTTCCTCGCTGAGCTGGGCATGAGCGACTGCTCTTCAGACCCCAGCGCAGTGTCCCTCTCTCAGCGAGGCTGCCTCGTGCTGCGCCCACAGATGCCCCTACTCGCTGTCGCAGGCCGGGCTCCGAACTGCAGGGCACCTGTAAGCACGTACTGCTGCTCGTATTTACTTTGAGGCCTGTCGCACGTCTCGTCTCTGAGAGGTGAACCATGGCAGTTCAGAGGAAGACCCAGGAGGCACCGTCTCAGGGCAGGAAAGTTCATTAAGCAAGAGCGCCTGGGGCTCTGAAGCCAGAGGAGGCTCTTCTTATGGGACGGTTGATTATTCTCTTCCGGGAGACTGTCGCATTCTGCACGCCCCAAACGTCTGCTGGGTTCTGTTCTGTTTTGGGGGCTGTGCTCTGTACCCCGCTCTCTGAATGGAGGTGATCTGGCTGGCGGGGCCTGGGACCCGGGCCCCTGCCGCTGTCAGGCCGGCCCAGGTCCAACGGGGCTCCTCGTCAGGGCTAGAGCCACCCCAGGTGGGGCTCGGAGAGCTTTCCTGACTGTGACCTACGACTTTGTTGAGAGCTTTGGTAAATATTCAGTCAAAGTTAGATAAATGCACACATAAATTAATCACTCCAATAAAGAGGACAGGCCAACTGTTTGCAATGCTTTTATTTTTCCTAAAAATAAAGAGATTACCGAATTGGACACTGTAAAGAACATATAAACCTTATTACAGTTACTGCATTTTATATATTTAGATTTATTCAAAGTCTTTTTAAAAATATTTATTTAATTCCAATTATTATTATTATTATTATTATTATTATTATTAATTTGACCAGAGAGAGACAGAGAGAGAGAGATAGCAAGAGAAAGTGAGAAAGCAAGCTTCCTGGACCTAGACTCAAACCTCACTCAGCCGTGTGGGTGTCCAGCACCTTAACCACCATGCCACCTGCCAGCTTCCACAGACTTCCTTATGATTTATGAAATATATACTGCTGCTAAAAATCAATCTTAACCACAATAAAAAAGCTTGAATTATAGAAAGAAAATATAAACATCTATGGATCAGTGTTTCCATGTTATATATTTTATAACAGATTATCCTATTTAAATACTTTCTACAAAAGTGAAAGGTAAGAAATTGTGTTATTCTCATAAATGAGTATACTTAGCAATGTTAAGCAACATGCCCTGTGTAGCAGCTAGTAATTTGCAAAGTAATTCACTCTTTTCTCCAACTAGGATTCTATTCTTTTCTAACTTTCTTTCTTTTTTCCAGATTTTTGCCATTGAGCTTGTGTACTTTCCAGAGAGAGACAGAGAGAGAGGGAAAGTGAGAAATCACTCTCAAGGGGGATGAACCCACCATAATCCCTTTTTCTCTATTCTCCTCTTGGGATTTCTAGGCACACACATATACACATACCTAGTGTGTTTCTCAAGCTCTGGTCTGGGACTCAAACCATGGAGTGAGCTATGTGGGGTCCAATGCCTTAACCATCATGCTTGCTCTAGAACTCTATTTTTACAAATTTAGGACTTGGACCCAGGATGGTTTTGACTCCAAAGTCTATGTACTTTATACAAATGTATCAACTCTGTCTTACTCAGATGTCCTGCTAATCTCAACAATAAACATTATGTCAGTATTATGTCTTGAAAAATTCCCTCTGCTTTCAAAACACAGGATAAGAGAGAGAGAAGAAAGAGAGAAAAGAGATCCACGAGACTTCCATCCATGGGATAACTTATACCTTTTTGTGCTTATGTCTCTAAAGAAAACTCAACTTAGAAAACCAAGAGTAGAGGAAGAACCCAAAACTATGGAACCGAGTTAAAGTTACAGACTTTCTGGACTCAGGCGCTGTGCAGGCAGTTAAATTGTATAGGGTCCTGAGCCTGGCAGGTGACATGGTGGTTAAGGCACTGAACTTCCACATGGCTGACCACGGTTTGAGTCCAGGACCTGGCAGCTTGTTGTCTTACTTTCTTGCTCTCTCTTTCTCACTCTGTCGAATCTCTGGTTAAATTAAAAATAAATGAATAAGGGACCAGCAGTTAACATAATGGCTATGTCACTGGACTCCCACATAGTCGACCGCGGTTCGCGTCCCAGACCCGGTGGCTTAAAACTCACACCGGGTGCGTGTGCGTGCATGCCGAAGATCTCGAGAGGAGAATGGAGGAGAAGGGATTGCGGCCTGGCCATCTCCCCCTGGGGGGTGATTTCTCGCTTTCTGTCTCTCTGTCTCTCTCTGTCTGTCTGATGTGCACACGAGCCATATAGCAAAAACATCTCAAAAAAAAAAGAATAAAGTTAAATAAAATAATTCTTAAAAAAAAAGGTATATAGGGTCCCTAAAGGGCTATCTGTGAGAAAAAAATATGGGTTTAGACCTCACTTTAAAAAAAAAAGAGAAAGGAAAAAGTAAAGGCTGTCTCCTAGCCTGTGGAAGCCGTATTTTTCATAAATTATGAATTACATAGACAGGACAAAATAAGTCACATACCTGAAACTAGGAAGTGAGTTTCTGTAATTAAATTGGCCACTGATCACTAAAACAATAGGAGTTAGCCACTAGATCAATAATGTAAAAATAATATGAACAAAAGCAAAAAGAACTGGACAGGGTAACTTTTTTTTTAATACAAGAAAATTAGTGTATATACCCAGAAGGTACATAACGAAACTGTCTAGTTGTTACAGACCTTGTGGCTAATGCAGGTGGAGAGAGGAAAAAGAGAGATACCTCAACTCAAAAAGAGTTTGAAAATTATAATAAAAAAGTGAAGAAACTCAGAACTGGGAAAGATAACCCAAAAGTAAACAGTGTAATTGGAATTTTACTTGAGAAGTAATTCACTTTCTAGAAAAGCTTTTAAATATTTAAGGTAAACATGATGGAGGATACAGTTATTAATTAAAGCGTAAATTTTTTTTTAGTCAGCTTAAGTTTTTATAGGCAAAATTTTAACATTGTTAGGCCAAGTTAGCTTAATCACCGCCATGCTAGGGAATGCTGGGCCGAGTTAGCTTAATTGCTACCCTGTTGAGTCTTCAGGGACGGAGCCACTTTGTCAGGGCCTCAAGGACGGGAACCAGGAGTCTGGGAACTCTCAGATAGTGGAAAACAGGAGGGCCCAGCACCTCCGAGGCAAGGTCATCCAGACCCTTAGCTGAGAGCCCTTATCTAGACCTGAGCAGGTGGTGACAGCTGGACCCTCGCTTCTCATACCCCCTCCTTTGTGTGTGCTACATTCTATGAAAAATCCTGAACTATAAAAGATCCCTTTATCTTAGGCTCAGGGTCCTTGTGAAGGCCCGCTGCGATGGGCAGAAACTCGGACCCCAGCTAGCTGGAAAAAGAATAAAAGCCTCTTTTGCAGTTGTGTTGTTGTTGCCTTTTCTGCGTTTCCATCAGTTAGACTGATCTCTGGACCCTTACAACATAGTAGATGGCATTTAGAAAGGAATTATTAGAAAAAATACGAAATTAAAAGTAAAGTCTTTGAAATAAAGAACTAGAACTCTTTAGAGCCGAAGAAATCAAATAGTGCATTAGTGAGTAGAAAGAAGAAAACAGCAAAAACTTTTCTCTGAATAAGTAATGAGAAAAATAATTAAACAATGTACGAGCAGTGGATTTAAAACATGAATAGAGGAGATGTAATAATTGTCACCCAGGAGTCAAGAGGAAGATAAAAGGAGCGGCCTAAAAATAAAATTTGAATGGATTGTGCTGGGAAGTTTTATTAATAAAAATGTCTTCAAACCAAAACCACTCTGAATACACAGCACAATAAATAGAAATCAATTCAACTACAGACACGTTCAGTGAACGCGAAATACCTTCTGTCAGGGAAGGGTATCTACATACTCCCTACAGAAGAAAGACCTCTTATAATAAGGTCGTGGTGACAGCAAAATTCTCAACCATGCAGGAGGAGAGCAGGGTGCTGAGGGAAAACAGCTGCTGATCTAGGGAGTTACACTCTGCCCCTGTTCTGAGCACTGGCGGAATGGGGCCATTTTCAGTCCTCTAGACCACAGGGCCCACACGTAAGACCACCACTAGAACAGACATACTAGAACAGACATGGGGCAGTCACATGATGTTTTTGTCCACAGACCACGTGTACAAGCAGCCTCCTCAGATTACAATAGGCTGCTGTAGTCTGTTCTGTTGCTATGAACAAGAAATACCTGACACTGGGTGAGTTATATGGATAGAGGGGTATTCAGCTCACAGTTTGGAGGTTCAGGGCCCAGGGTCCCTCTCTGGTGCGGCCTTCTGGCTGCATCCTAACCTGGTAGTGGGAAGGAGAGCATGATCCATTTCCTGTCTCTGTCT
The DNA here is from genome assembly GCF_000334495.1 of Tupaia belangeri chinensis. Lineage (NCBI taxonomy): Eukaryota > Metazoa > Chordata > Mammalia > Scandentia > Tupaiidae > Tupaia > Tupaia belangeri. Next base: position 1,049,139 of record NW_006159698.1, read on the forward strand.
GTTTCTTCCCTTCTCCTTATATACCCATTAGAGCTCAGTTGTGGGGACTCCACCATAAGGACCTTCATCTAATCTCTCCCCAATGGCCTTGCCTTTCCACCTCATAATCAGATTAAGTTTCACGCTCTTAAGCCCTTTACAATGTCTCCACACAGGACTCTGTGGAGCTGTATTGAAACTGCAGAGTGGGCTAGGCTATGGCTGGGTGTAGCAGGCTGTCCCGTGTAGATGCATGCGACGCTATGATGTGCACAGAGTGAGAGTCTTCCGACGACGTGTTTCTCAGGATGCAGCCCCATTCGTACGTGACTAATGACTGAAAGTAAAGTGCACAGGGAGCCGAGTGTGGACCTAAAGCACAAGGAGAGCTATACATACTGATAAAATGTGGTAGAGAATGCGATTAGCTAGCGACTGAAGAAGAACCATGCCAAGTATTTGGAAAAATAAACAGAGGTAAAACTAAGCTTTGAAAGTAAGAAGTAAATAAATTTAATGTCTAATGGAGAAAGCACCGCTGGGCCTTTATTTTGCTTAGGGCATGTATAGAAATAATAAGTAACTTAGCTCAGTCATTCAATTTTATAAGTCAATAGGATCTTAACATTTTAAATATAGCCAATAACCAAGCAGAAACTTATGATTCAACAGAAAACAGATATTTCAACAGAGGAATAAAATCAGGAGACAAATATCAATGAGAAAAAAGAAAAGTAAAAGATGATTTCTTAAATGATTTATTTATTTATTTATTGGAGAGAATTTTTTTTTTCTATAGGGTGTGTGTGCTCACTGGAGAGACAGAAAGAAAGAAATCCCTCCCCAACCCTCTGGGGGAATGTTCATACCTCAATCCCATATCTTCTAGTCTACTCTTGGGACTTTGGGCATGGACCCAGTGTAAGTTTTAAGTCACCAGGTCCAGGACTCAAACCACAGTCAACTATGTGGGAGTCCAGTAACGTAACCATTATGCCATCTGCTAGTCTCACAAAAGATGATTTAAATAATTTAAAAGACAATACACAGAAAATATGTAATAAGGTCCTGATAATACTTCTAAATATAGAAGTAAACATAACAAATGCAAATGCAAACTATTTCAAAGACATCAGTTTGAACTTCAAAGTAATTTGATATCTGCTGCTTAAAAAATATGTACCTGTGGGGCCAGTAGGTGCTGTGGTGGTTACAACACTGGACTCCCACATGGCTGACTGCACTTCAAGTCCCAGACCTGGAGGCTTGAAAGTCAGTCCAGGCTCATGTACATACATATGTGCCCAAAATCTCAGGAGCAGAACAAAGAAAGATGATAGTGTGGCCATCCCCCATCCCTGGGGGGTGATTTCTCACTTTCCTTCTGTCTCTCTCTGTCTCTGGTGAGCACACACAGCCTATGACAAAGACCTAAAAATAAATAAATAAATAAATAAAAGATACATACCTGAAATAAGAAGAAATACCCCCCAAAAAGAGAAAGAAACAAAAACATCAACACAGTATTAGTAAAAGCAAGAGCTATCTGGTCAAGGGAAACATTTTTAATATAAAAGAATTGGAATTTATCTCCAAAATTAATTGTAGGTATAAAACAAGCAGTACATTATAATTTTAAAATTTTACCAATATGTAATTAAGAATTTATATGCTCTAGAATGCATGAAATGAAATATTTTGAACAACAATAACAGGAATTTATGAACAAGTTAGAATTTCCCTAACCACAATGAGCCAACTTAAAATAACCTTTCAGATATCAAAACATTACACAGCTCAATGAGTAATTGCTGAGGGCTCTATGTTTATAAAATTTGTCTGCAAACTAGATTTTAAAGTTAGAAACACAGTTTACAAAGAAGGGCTCTAACAAATGTTTTTCTCTGGTCACAATATTATTAAATTAAAAAGCCATAGTAGAAATATTTCCAAGACACACATCTTTTATCTGAATCTTCAGAATTATCTATTATATAATATATTGTCTAAAAAGAAACTACCAAGGGAACAAATAAAAGAAAAGAATACATATAAAAATTCAGGGATATAGATAAAATAATATTCTGAAAAAAATTGTATTTATAAATTCCTGTAATATAGACTTTAAAAATTTTTCAGTGAACCAGTCATTCAAAACAGAATTTATCAAAGGAACAATAGAATTTAAAACAAAAATAGATACTTGAGGGAAAATAATCACAATTGAAGGTAAAATATTTAATAAGGAAAAAAATACTGAAACAACTTTTCAAAGCTTTTCAACTGGTGTTTTATTTTTCCAATATTCCAATGGAATAGGAAAATCTCTACTACAGTTAATAAAGAAAATAAGTCATAATATAAGACACTTCAAATATATTTAAAATGTAATTACATTTAAATTAATATATTTGTAAATAAATACAGAAAATAATTTTTTTGTAAAATTAAACAAAAAGACAAATTTAAACTGGTCAATAAGTATTAAAACCATTGAAATGATAATAAAAATGTTTGATGCAAATTGCACTGTTTAGTCCTACTCACGGGCAGTTTCCTTTAAACAGAAACTTTATAAACCTACTTACAAAATTTTTTTACAATGAAATAAAACATACATATCTGAAGACAAAGCTATATAAAATTTTTTGAAAATTTAGCATAGTTTTCTTGTTTTTAACTCTATTTGGATATTAATAAAGAGCATATTTCAGAACTAAACTTTAGCCGGTTAAAATATTCTCCATTTTTACATAATTTAAATGACTTTAAAGTTTTGGGTAATTTACTAGAAAGTATATTAACATTTTGTCATTTTCAATGGATATTTTTAATTGACTTTTTAAATTAATATAGTTATGTGATGGTTGAATCTCTGCTTGGTAGTTTGTAAAAGTAATTAGAGTCTTCTTCACAAAATCTACAAATTCCAAACTTTAACTCCAGAAATGATTATTTCAATTGGTTAAAGATTTTCATGATCTGAACAAGCTCTAGGTATGTTTACTTTATCTGATCTAAAACTCTTTTGTAAATAGGTAATGCCTATCACTGACAATTCTTTATTTGTAGCTTAAAAGCAATAATCTAAATAATGGCTCTTGGGACCAACAGTTGGTGTAATGGCTATGTCACAGAACTCCCATGTAGTCGACTGCGGTTTGAATCCCAGACCTGATGGCTTAAACTCATGCTGTGTGTGTGTGCATGCATGCGTAAGATCCCAAGACGAGAATGGAAGAGAAGGGATTGAGGCATGGCCATACCCTCTGGAGGTAATTTCTTGCTTTCTGTCTCTGTCTCTTTCTCTCTTTCTGGCAAGCACACATGCCCTATAGCAAAAACTCTCAAAAAAAAATTAAATAATGGCTCTTTCTTTTAAGGGCAAAAGAAATAGCATTTCTGTTACTTGATTACAGAATTGTTAGAGATGAAGACTGTAATACAGGAAATCAAAACCTCCCTCAAAAGAATTAAAAGCACATTAGATCACACAGAAGACTGAATCTCAAATGTAGAAGACAAAACCTATGACCTAGAAAAATTATCAAAAAGACTAAGAAAATAACCAAGAAGAATCAGGGCAATACATGAGAAATACTAGATACCATTAAGTGCCCAAACATCCAGATAATTGGTATTCCAGAGGGTAAAGAAAGTAATAAGGGTATTAATAATCAATTCCAGGAAATCCTGGGAAAAATTTTTTCAAACTTTGCGAGGCATTTAAAAATTTAGACCCAAGAATTACAAAGGACCCTTAATAGAATCAACCCCAAAAGATCTTTTCCAAGGTATATCATAGCCAAATTGGCCAAAACCATAGACCAAGAAGATACTAAATTTAGCAAGAGAGAAACATCAAGTTACTTACAAAGGTTATCCCATCAGGTTAACATAGGACTTCTCATCAGAAACAATACAGGCAGGAAAATGGGGAAATATATTAAAAGTGTTAAATGAAAAACAATTTGGGGCTGACAGGTGGCATGGTGGTTAAGGGTGCTGGACTCCCACATGGCCTACTGTAGTTGTGGTTTGCTTTCTCATTTTCCTCCTTTCTCTCCCTCGCTCTGACCCTCTCTGGTCAAATTAAAAGTAAAATAAAGTTAAAATAAAATAATTTAAAAAATAAAAACAATTTCAACCAAGATTACTATACCCGGCAAGATTATCCTTCATATAGGAAGAAAAGAAAAAAGCATTCTCTGATAAACAAAACCTGAAAGAATTTACCAACTCCAGGCGAGCTCTTCAAGAAGTTCTGAAGGGAGTGCTCTACCAGGAAAACTAAAGTCAGATAGACAGAAATAAAAGAACTAAAAACAACCATGAAAATGGCCAACTCAATGATAGGAACAAGTTCAGAAATATTAATAATAATATTGAATATTAATGGATTAAATTCTCTAATCAAGAGACACAGATTGGCTGAATGGATTTAAAAGGTTTTATACCCTATCACCCATGGTCAGTGAATGGACACCATTTGAACTCTATGTGCAAACAAACTATGAGTACAAAGACGGCTGTTATTCTGATGTTTAGAATACATTTTGACAACCACTGGGGAATGAATTGTCTTTACAAGGTGATACTAACTCTGTGACATGGTTTCTTCCTTGTGTGCATCACTCCATTATATAATAGTAAAAGGGCTAATTCATCCAAAAGACATAACAGGGGCCAGCAGGTGGCATGGTGGCTAAGGGTGCTGGATTCCCACATGGCCGACTATGGTTCGAGTCCTAGACCTGGTGGCTTGCTTTCTCGCTCTCTCTTTCTCTCCCTATTTCCCTCTCTGGGCAAATTAAAGTAAGTAAATAAATAAAGTTAAATGAAAACTAATTCTTGGGAACCAGCAGTTAGCGTAATGGCTATGTCGCTGGACTCCCACGTAGTCGACCGCGGTTCGCGTCCCAGACCTGGTGGCTTAAAACTCACACCGGGCGCGTGTGCGTGTGTGCCCAAGATCCCGAGAGGAGAATGGAGGAGAAGGGATTGTGGCGTGACCATCCTCCCTGGGGGGTGATTTCTCGCTTTCTGTCTCTATGTCTCTCTCTGTCTGTCTGGCGAGTGCACGCACCCTACAGTGAAAATCTCTCCAAAAAAAAAAAATAATAATAATTCTTAAAAAAAAAAGACATAACACTTAAAAATATGCACCCAACTCAAATACATGAAGGAAAGACTGCTAGATCTATAAAAAGAGACAGGTTGCAACACTATAATTGCTGGGAGTCTCCAAACTCATTATCTTCTTTAGAGAAATCTTCTAGACAAAGAATAAGCAAAGAGATACAGGAAGTAACCAATACCACAAATCAAATGAACTTAATAGACATCTATCGAGCTTTCTACCCTAAAACCACAAAATATACATTTTTTCACACCTACATGGAACCTTTTCAAAGAATTATCATATTATAGGGCACATTACCATATTATAGGGCACAAATCAAGTCTTTACAGATTCAAAGACATGTAAATTATAGCCTGCATCTTCTCTGACTGTGATGGAATTAAACTTAATATTAATTTCAGGAAAAATCCTCAAAAATATTCAAAAACATGAAAACTAAACAACCTACTTCTGAATCACTTCTCAACTACTGTAAGAAATTAAGACTGAAATCAAAAGATTTGTGGAAACAAATGACAATGAGTACACAAGTTTCCATAACCTCTGGGACACCACAAAATCAGTCTTTAGAGAAAAATTCATAGCAATTAGTGCCCATAAGAAAAATATGGAAACAGGGCCAGCAGGTGGCATGGTGGTTAAGGATGCTGGACTCCCAGATAGCCAACCACAGTTTGAGTCCCAGACCTGACAGCCTACTTTCGAGGAGAACGGAGGAGAAGAGATTGTGGCATGGCCATCCACCCTGGGGGGTGATTTCTCACTTTCTGTCTCGCTGTCTCTCTCTGTCTGTCTGGTGAGTGTATGCACCCTATAGCAAAAACCTCTCCAAAAAAAAATAAATAAATAAAAATAAAATTAATAAATTAATAAAGTTAAATAAAACAATTCTAAAAAAAGAAAAGAAAAATATAAAGGTAAAAAATAGAAAACCTAACATCAATTTTCAGAGGATTAGAAAAACAACAACAAAAACATCCAAAAAGTGACAGGAAGAAAAATAATAATAAAGACTCCAGCAGAAATAAATGAAATAGAAAACATACAAACTATATAGAAAATAAATGAAAGCAAAAGCTGTTTCTTTGAAAAGATAAACAAGATTGACACACTATAGACTGATTAAGAAGAGAGAGGAGCTGGCTGGTGGCATGATGGTTAAGACATTGGACTCCCAGACGGCCAACTGTAGTTTGAGTCCTGGGCCTGGCAGCTTGCTTTCTTACTTTATCTCTCTCTCTCTCTCCTTCTGGTCAAATTAAAGAAGAAATAATAATGAGGGGACCAGCAGTTAGCATAATGGCTATGTCGCTGGTCTCCCACGTAGATGACCATGGTTCGAGTCCTGGACCCAGTGGCTTAAACTCACACCGGGTGTATGTGCATGCGTGCCCAAGAACCCGAGAGGAGAATGGAGGAGAAGGGATTGTGGTGTGGCCGTCCCCCCTGGGGAGTGATTTCTCGCTTTCTGTCTCTCTGTCTCTCTCTGTCTGTCTGGCGAGTGCACACACCCTATAGCAAAAACCTCTCCAAAAAAAAAAAAAAAGAAGAAATAATAATTACAAATAAAATTAAATAAATAAATCTTAAAAGAAAAAGAGAGAAAAGAACCAGATCAAACAAATTCTCAATGAAACAGACAATATTACAACAGATACAAAAGAAATAAAACATCATTAGAGGATACTATGAACCACTCTATGCCAACAAAAAGAGAACTTGGATGAGATGGACAAATTCCTGGATGCATATAATCTACCAAGATTGAAAAAAGAGGGCATAGAGAGCCTACATAGACCCATAACAAATAATAAGATTAAATCAGTAAAAAGTAACCTCCCAACAAAGAAAAGCCCAGGTCCAGATGGCTTCACTTCTGAATTCTACAAAAATTTTATAGAAAAGTTAACCCCATTCTACTCAAACTATTTCTAAAAATCCAAAAGGAAGGAATCCTCAATCCTCCCAAATTCATTTTATGAAACCTCCATCATCCTCATCCCAAAACAGATAAAGACATGACACAAGAGGAAAACTACAGACCAGTATCTCTGATGAATTTAGAAGCAAAAGTTCTCAACAAGTTACTTACAAATCTTATCCAACAATATATAGAAAAGATTATTCATTACGACCAGGAAGGCTTTATTCCAGAGATACAAGGGTGGTTCAACATACACAAAAACCATAAATGTAATACACCATATTAACAGAAAGAATGATAAAAACCATATGATCATTCCAACTGACACAGACAAAGCATTAGACAAAATACAACATCCCTTCACATTAAGACTCTTAGTAAATTCAGCATAGAAGGATCATTTCTCAATACAATGAAAGCCATAGATGAAAAACCTATAGTTAACATTATACTGAATGGGGAAAAGCTGGAAAATTTTCCACTAGAAACTGATATTATACAAGGCTGCCCACTTTCTCCACTCCTTTTCAATATAGTGCAGGAAGTCTTAGTTAAGACAATCAGAAAAGAGAATAATATAAAAGGCATTCAAATAGGAAAAGTACAGTTGAAAATATCTTTATTTGCAGATGACACGATGGTATACTTAGAAGACTCAAGGGTATCCACGAAAAAAAAACTTCTCAAAGTGATAAGTGAATACTGTAAAGTGGCAGGATACAAAATCAACATCCAAAAATTGATAGTGTTTTTATTTATGAACAATAAGTTGACAGAGGTAAAACTGAAGAAAAAAACAATCCCTTTTCCTATAGCCACAAGATGCATAAAATACCTAGGGATAAACCTAACAAAGAACATCAAGGACCTTTACAAGGAAAACTATGAAAATTTTAAAAAAAAAAAAAAAAGACATTGAAAATGATACAAAAAAGTGGAAGGACATTCCATGTTCCTGGATTGGAAGAATTAAAATAATCAAAATGGCATGTCTACCCAAATTAATCTACATATTTAATGCAATTATAATCAAATTACCAGAGTGATTCTTCACAGATCTATAAAAGGCATTCTTAGAATTTGTCTGGAAACATAAAAGATCCTATATTACTAACACAATCTAGCATGAGAAGAGTGGAGTGGGTGGCATTTCACTCCCTGACCCCAAATATATTATAAAGCTGTGATAATCAAAACAGCATGGTATTGGTACAAAAGAGACAGGTAGACTTCAGAAATAAACCCTAAAACATAGAGCTAACTGATTTATTTATTTTTTGAGAGGTTTTTGCTATAGGGCACATGTGCTCGCCAGACAGAGAGAGACAGAGAGACAGAAAGTGAGAAATCACCCTCCGGGGGGATAGCCATGCCACAATCCCTTCTCCTCCATTCTCCTCTCGGGATCTTGGGCATGCACACACACGTGCCCGGCATGAGTTTTTAAAGCCACCTGGTCCAGGACTCAAACTGCGGTCGACTACATGGGAGTCCAGCGACATAGTCATTATGCTAACTGCTGGTCCCGAGATAACTGATTTTTGACAAAGAATACCAGACAATCCAGTGGGAAAAGGAAAACCTCTTTAGCAAATGGTGCTGGGAAAACTAGATATCCACCTGCAAAAAGATGAAACTGGACCCCTGATTTTCACCATTAACAAAAATCAACTCAAAATGGACCAAAGATCTAAACCTAAGACCTCAAACTATAAAACTACTGGTGGAAAACACTGGGGAACCTCTGGGAGACACTTAGGCAGGCCAAGACTTTTTAAATAAGACTCCCAAAGCACAGGCTATAAACCACATAAAAGACAAGTGGGATTACATCAGATTAAGAAGTTTCTATACAGAAAAAAAAAATTATTAACCCAATTAATGGGTTAATGAGATGGGAAATGAGATGAACAAAAAACTCTCTAAGGGGACATATGAACAGCCAAAAAGCATATGAAAAAATGCTCAACATCCCTCATTATAAGGGAGATTCAGATTAAAACCACAATGAGATACCACCTAAGCCCCATCAGAATGGCAAAGATTAAAAATACAAACTATGATAAGTGTTGCTGGGGTTTGGTGAAAGGGGAACTCTCCTATACTGTTAGTGGGAATGTAAATTGGTCTAGCCACTGTGGAAAACAATGTGGAGGTTCCTCAAAGATCTCCAGATAAAATACTACTACCATTTAATCCAGCAATCCCATTTCTGGGTATCTATCCAAAGGACAGAAGAACACTCAGTCGGAAAAGTGCACATCTATGTTTATCGCATTATTCACGATTGCTAAGACATGGAACCAAACCAAATGTCCAGAAACTGATGAATGGATTGAAAAAGTGTGGCACATATACTCCATGGAATACTATTCAGCCATAAATAAAAAGACCCTGGCATTTTATAGTGGTTCAATATGGAAGATTTACTTCTGAGTGTAGCAAATCAGGCTATAAAACAGAGACATTGTATGTCTCCACTTAACATGTACTGACTGTCCACACTTTATGGAAGATACTGAAAGGTTGGAGGGCATAAAAGCATTGAAAATAATTATGGACACTTGGGAACCAGCAGTTAGCGTAATGGCTATGTCGCTGGACTCCCACGTAGTCGACCGCGGTTCGTGTCCCGGACCCGGTGGCTTAAAACTCACGCCGGGCGCGTGTGCGTGCGTGCCCAAGATCCCGAGAGGAGAATGGAGGAGAAGGGATTGCGGCGTGACCATCCCCCCTGGGGGGTGATTTCTCGCTTTCTGTCTCT
>NW_006159698.1:1059176-1060673 GCF_000334495.1 Tupaia belangeri chinensis
GGATATTAAGGAGAAAAATAGAGAAGTAAGACCTTTGTAGGACATAGAAATGGTTTATTACCTGTTGATGATACATATTTAATATTCTTAGCTGAACTGGTCTAAGATGTATCTCATGTCGGGTAAATCCTCACTACAAGGTAAATGAGTACCGTGATTAAATGTATAAAAAGTAATACAATTTAAAAATAATAATAAATAAAATTAAATAATTCTTTAAAAAGGCAAAACAGAAACTCTCTAGCTGTTGCCTACAGGAAACACATCTCATGGATAAAGACAAACATAGACTAAAACTGAAGGGCTGGAAAAAGGTATTCCATGCAAATGGAAACCAAAAAGGGACTGGAGTCGCAATAGCGATTTCAGAGAAAAACTGGCTTTAAGAGAAAAACTGTAAGAAGAGACAAATAAGAGCATTATATAGTAGTTAAAAGGTTACTTCATCAATAAGATATAATGCTTATAAATATCTATGCACCCAACACAGGAGTACCCAAATACGTGGAGAGACTGTTAGACCTAAAAGGCAAGATACACGACACACTAATCACTAGGGAAATTATATGGGAAACGTCTAATGTAAATAGTTCCAATGTAGTTTGTCTCAGACATGATCGAATTTGTCATCTTGGGTTATGGTAAAGTCAGATCTCTAACCATGGCCATTTGAAGTTTCATTGTCCCTAGTTAAGTGCTCTATCGATGCTCTTTCTAAAACATTTTGTAATAGGGCTACAATCCAAAATTGCCTCTTTTAAGGAAATTAATAAAAAAGACTGTGATAAGTACCCTTGGATATAGGTTTTTGTCAACTTTGAGATTATATTTCTGAACTTGCAGGATTTAAATGGAAAAATTGGACCACAGCAACATTGCAAATTCAGCAGCAGAGGGATTAATTACATGAGACTTAGGGGTGAAATAGAATTTTATGTCTTTTGACTAAAACATTACTGAGTTTCTTCTGTGCTTTATTTTCCATATTTAAGGACTTTTGTTTTCTTTTGAGCTGTTGAGAGCCTCAATAATTGGTTAATTTTTTTTTTCTTTAAAATGGAATTGAAACATTAAATTTTCTCCCTCTCTCCCCTGGAATTGGACAGATTTGCAAGTATTCTTATTTTGTGGCAGCGTGGTGATTTGCATAAGTTCAATAATATCTGTTGCCTTGCATCAGAAATTGAAAATACTGGTTATTACCAGGGCTTTGACTAGAATGTTTTATCTGAAGATATGACCAGAAAGCTAAGGAACTGTGGTTGATCTCAAGTAAGCTGACAGAAGCTTTATAAAGATTGCCTGGTACCATAAACAGTTCTGCCTGCCAGGTGAGTGAAGAATGTCAATTTCAGACAGGCCCCAGAATTTCCAAGTACAGGTACTTAAAGGCACGGCAGACGGTAAATTCCTGACTTGGCTCAGTAGTCTAGGGAGCTTTTTTAAAGAGTCCTCACCTCCTGAAGCTCATCAGCTCCTTTTACCTGCCTCTTCGCA
>NW_006159698.1:1060739-1061088 GCF_000334495.1 Tupaia belangeri chinensis
CTGACATTTCCATGAATTTCATCATACTGTCTGAGGATGAAGAGGAGTTATTATTTTTCCTTGGAGGAGAGGTATTTTCTTGTTTTCCGTATTTCTTGTGACCCTGTGGTGATTTCTAGTCATCTGATGGATGGTGCATTACTTCTAATTCTGGAAGTTCAATCTGAGTGTTCAGAGACGTGCAGGAGGAGGTGATCTGTAATCTCTCTCCCGTTCTATTCTTACTCGTTGTGCATCAGACTTAGTGGGGATAGGGGAATATTCTGACCCTAATTGTATTCAGGTGTTTATTGAGCTGCTGGTGGGTTCACTTGGACCTGTCTAGACATTTACTGTGTAGGAGTAGAAA
>NW_006159699.1:0-933 GCF_000334495.1 Tupaia belangeri chinensis
CTATGTCTGTCTGTCTCTCTCTCTTTAGAGATGGACAGGTGAGGAGAGTTAATTTTAGAAAGATAATAACTTGTGAGATCTCTCTCTTCCTACTCCTTAAGCTTTGCAAAACAATCACTTTATTAATGTGACACTCTCATTGTTATTAAAGGGTATCTTTCATTACTCTATTTTGTCTGATTCATTTTTTTTCTACTTTTAATCATCTTCAACTATCTTTCCCCCAGAAATAACTAGCCATACTCATATATCTTATTGAGATACCATTTTCTTTGTAGATTTTTTGAAAGATTAGTCAGTATCCATCACTTTTACTCTCTCTTATCTGTTAGGTTCTCACCTCAACTAGAGATCACTGTCACCCTTTTGAAGCTGATTTCACCCAGTTTACTAATATCCCAGACAGAATTTATTCTGTTTGGATTTACAGAAGCATTTTAGCCTTCTGATTCCTTTGGAAGTCAGACATGCAAACACGAATTTTATTATTATCTGTTCATACATTTTAGCCCTTTAACTTTTCGGGTTTGCATTTTCCTCAACTGCAAAATGAAGATAGTGATACCCATTCACTTGGTAGTTTTGGTTACTAAATAAAATAATGTATTAAAATAATATTTTATTGTACTGATACATATTAAACATACAAGAAATATTAGCTATCCTTCCTAAAATGATCTAGCTCTGACTGCTTTTACTTGATCTTCTCACCCAGTATGTCGATTTTGTGTCATACATCTAATTCAAATGTTGATGTTCAACAGCCAAACACTATCAAGAACAGAGGTATTGGTTAGATTCACTGCTTGCTGAAATCAGGGAGATGACATAAAGAAGTAACCATAAGGTGTCTTAATAAGGGGAAGGTTAGGAAAGGGTACTTTGGTATTTATGTGTGCGCGTGTGTGTGTGCACGCGCGCTCCAGAGAGTTA
>NW_006159700.1:0-11547 GCF_000334495.1 Tupaia belangeri chinensis
ACATAAGGGAGAGAAGATAGAAGACATTCCAAAAGAAGTGCTGATGGACTGTGTTCACCTTGTGAAGGCCAATAGTATTCAAGGCTGCAAGATGAACAACGTTAATGTGGTATATACGCCGTGGTCTAACCTGAAGAAAACAGCTGACATGGATGTGGGGCAGATAGGCTTTCACAGGCAAAAGGATGTAAAAATTGTGACAGTGGAGAAGAAAGTGAATGAGATCCTGAACCGATTAGAAAAGACCAAAGTAGAGCGGTTAAAAAAGCGGTTCCCAGATCTAGCAGCAGAGAAAGAATGCAGAGACCGGGAAGAAAGGAATGAGAAAAAAGCCCAGATTCAAGAAATGAAAAGGAGAGAAAAATAAGAAATGAAGAAAAAGAAGGAAATGGATGAACTTAGGAGCTATTCGTCACTAATGAAAGTAGAGACTACGTCTTCAAATCAGGATGGCAATGATTCGGATGAATTCATGTGAAAAGAGAGGAGGACCTTTGAAAGATGTGACTGTAGAGACAGCTGCAAACCTTGTGATTTCATATATTGTTCCTAATGATAAGAAACAACCAACCAAAATTCTACCTTCATACTACACAGATATTCATTCTGGAGGTTTTGTTTGTTTGTTTGTTTGTTTTTTAATCAAGTTTAGGCCTTGTGACTGTTGTTACCTGAATACCAAGTAAGCCCAGCCTCGTTTGTGATGAGGCATTGGCATCATTCTAAGCAATAAGGGAGAAGTAGAGAGTGGTGCTCTGTGAATCATTCGTAGATGTAGGTGACTTGGTTTTTGTCTTGAAGAACAGCATGAAACAGTCCACATTTCAGTTATGATTTTAGAAAGAAGATTTAAGCATTCCACTAATCAGCCAAGTAACGTGTCTCCTTACCTTGAAATACTTATTTAGAGTTATAACCCCAGAGTTCAGAATTGTCAATAATAGACTCGGTAACCTAAAATGTAGCATCACCATTCATGTGAACACCTGTTATCCAGGATACTGAATCGAAGATACATTTTTATGCAGTGTGGTAAGGCAACCCCTATAGAAAGAGAAAAACCATAACAAGAGAAAAAGGCCTTCAGGACAGAATGCATACAAATTCACGTTTTAACTACATCCAGAATTAAGCATGTAGCATTCTTATTTTTAACTGTTTTCTAACTCAGCAAAATGATCTTTTACAACAAATATTCTGCCTATAATAGTACATTGGAACCGTGGACAAAAAACAAAAGACTAGCCCCTCCATTTACTCCAAGTAGGTGTATGGGATTGAACTGGAAAATTATCTAAGACATAATTCATTCTCCAAATTTTGAGTGAGTATGGAAAACAACTCCAGAGATCAGTGGTTTTTGTGTGTGTTTAATTATATTCAGACTGGAATTCTGTGATTAAAATTATAATAAAGTATTTTTTAACTGGAAAAAAAGATTTGGGGCATTTATACACACACTCCTAGCATATTTTTTTTTATTATTTTCAAAACATACATATATTTTTTTCTTTTTACTATTATTACAACTTTCAATAGCTGTATACTATTAAAACATACAAAATTAATTTCCCCAGCATAAATACACTAGATATTACTCTAGTCAAAGATATTACCATACACATTATCATCAACAGATAATTTTCCATTGTTGTGTCCCAAACTATTGAGTCTGGGGAATTGAACCATGGAGTCACCTTAATCAAGACGCCATCTGCTGACCCCTATTTCCTTTTTACTGTTAAGTAGAGTTCAGTTATAAGAAATGCCAAAATCTGTTTATCTATTTGTGTGTTGATGAACATTGGGTTATAATTAGGGTGATCTACTACAAGTCTTTAAGTGGAAATGCTGCATTTCCTTTTCTTTTTAGAATTTCCCAAATAGTCTTGTAAAATGACATGCCATTTTATGTCTCCTCAACACTACATAAGAGTACCAGTTATTTCACAAACTCAATAACATTTAGTATGATCGGACCAGTTGCTGTTAGACAATTTAATAAATGTGTCTCCTTAGAGTTTTAAGGAGGCATATCATAGTTTTAATTTATATACTCTTAGTGTGATCATAGGTATTGTTTTACATGTTTATAGGAATATTTATTTTTGTGAAATGTCTATTCAACATAGTTTATCCATTGTTAGTTGGATTATAAGTCTTATGATTGAATGTAAGATTTGTTTTTACATGCTTAATACATGTCCTTTAACTAGTCTATGTGTTATAAATATTTTTTCTCAATTATATAAATCTTTTTTGTTTTCTTAGTAGAAATTTCTTTATTTTTTTCACTGGGTTTGTGCACTCACCAGGGAGAAACATATGAGACAAAGAGAGGAAAATTGTGAAATCACCCCTCCTCCAGGGAGCTGGCCATTCTGCAATCTGTTCTTCTCCAGTCTCCTCTCATAATTTGGGCACATACATATGAACCCGGCATTATTTTTAACTGCTGGGTCAGGAACTCGAACTGCAGGTGGCCATGTGGAATCTAGCACCTTAACTATCATCCCACCTGTTGGTCTCATTTTGTTAGTACTAATTCTTTATCAAAGAATTATTTAATTTTGAGACCAGCAGTTAGCATAATGGCTATGTCGCTGGACTCTCACTTAGTCGACCGTGGTTCGTGTCCTGGACCCAGTGGCTTAAACTCACGCTGGGCGCATGTGCGTACATGCCCAAGATCCCGAGAGGAGAATGGAGGAGAAGGGATTGCGGCGTGACCATCCCCCCTGGGGCTGATTTCTTGCTTTCTGTCTCTCTGTCTCTCTCTGTCTGGCTAGCACACGCACCCTATAGTGAAAATCTCTCCACACACACACACACAAAAGAATTATTTAATTTGGGGACCAGCAGTTAGTGTAATGGCTATGTCGCTGAGCTTCCATGTAGTTGACCACGGTTTGAGTCTTGGACCCGGTGGATTAAACTCACACCTGGCATGAGGAGAATGGAGGAGAAGGAATTGCGGCATGGCCATTCTCTCCTGGGGGGTGATTTCTCACTTTCTGTCTCTCTCTGTCTTTCTGGTGAGCACATGCACCCTATAACAAAAACCTCTCCAAAAAAAGAAAAAAAAAGTTATTTTATTTTAATTTTAAAATTTAATTTAATTTTTTTTATCATTATTATTTTTAACTTGACCAAAGAGAAGCAGAGAAATGGAAAGTGAGAAAGCAAATCGACGAGTCTGGGACTCAAACCAGTCAGCTGTGTGAGAATCCAATGCTTTAACCACCATATCATCTGCTGTCTTCTCTTAATAATAATTTTTAAAAACAGATATTCTTAAATTTTGGATGAAGTGTCATTTATTATTTTTCTTTTTTTGTTTCATGCCTGCCAAGGTCACAAAATTTGTTCTGCTATATTTTCTTCTAGAATTTATGTAATCCTAGGTTTTACATTTAAGTTCAGTATTCATTTTGCCTTTTTTATATATATTTTGAAGTAATAATTAGCATTCATTTTGTTTCTGCATGGTTGGTTATATAGGTGATTCTACAGCATCTGTTTTAAACATTTTTCGTTCTTGCTTAGACTGCCTTTGTCAAAAAGTAGTACAACATATACATCTACGTCTATCTAACCACAAATATCAAATCTAACATCAGATAGGATAATACCCATATCTTTGCTCTTCTTTTTGAAAATCGCTTTGGTAATTAGAAAAAATTTTAATTCCCATATAATTTTTAGAATCAATTTGTTAATTTCTAGAAAATAAGTAATGCTATGTGTTTGGTGTTAGATTCCACTGAATCTATAGATCAGTTTTGCCCCATTTGCTTTCTTGGTATTATGGAGTCTTTTAATCCTTGTGTGTGATGTATCTCTCCATTAATTTAGGCCTTTAATTTCTCTCAGTAATGTTTTTTGGTAGTGGAACAGAGATTTTAGATATGTTTTATTAGATCTCTTCCTCTGTGTTTTGGGTGTTTGGGAGCTATTTCAAATGGATTTTTTTTTTAATTTTGTTAATTGACTGTTTATTAGCTACAGTTTTGTAGATTGTCCTGAATTTTCTATGTGCACAATCACATCATCTGAAAATGAGAATAATTTTAGGCTTTCTTTTCTAAATTTTATGCCATTTATTTCTCTTTTCTTTTGGAAGGGATTTTTATATACGGTGCATGTACTCACCAGAAAGACACAGAGAGAAAGAGAGACAGAAAGGGAGAAGTCACCCCCCACCCCAGGGGGCATGGCTATGCTGGAATCCCTTTTCCTCTCAGGATTTTGGGCACGCACACACACATGCCAGGTGTGAGTTTTAAGCCACTGGGTCCACTACTTGAACTGCGGTCGACTACATAGGAGTCCAGCAACATAGCCATTATGCTAGCTGCTGGTCCTGCCAGTTATTTCTTCATCTAGTGTTTTATCTATTGCTTACTCATACGGAACCGGCATCTATTCTTGGTTTCCAATGTCATAGGAAATAAGTAAGTTTTTTTACTTTTTTCTTTGATTATTCAATTGATTTTAGTTCTAGATTTTTTTTAATATAAGCCCATAATAAAATTTGAAGAACTTTATTACTATTTTTTGTTTGCTAAAAAGGTTTATTAGAGTTAAGTGTTGGGTTTTTCAACTGTTTGTTGAATCTATTGAAATTATTGTGTTTTTTTTTCCTTTTTTTATTCAATTAATATGGTGAATAACATTGACTGATTTCCAGATAGTACACCTAACATGCATTCCCAGGATAAAGCATGCTTGGTAATGATTTATTATATTATTGAATTTAGCTTGCTAATATTTTATTGAGAATATTTCTATCTCATGATTTATGAGAAATATTCATTTTTATTTCTTTCTTATAACATATCATGGTGTTTGATATCAGGATTATGCTTACATCATAATTCCCACCTAAAGCATGTTAGACTATTTATCTTCCCTTTCTATTTCCTGAAAAGTTTGGGTGAGATTAATATTATTTCTTGTTGGTATTTGATAGAATTCACCAATGAAATTCCTAGGTATGGAGTTCTTTTTAAGAAAAAACTTTGCTAAAATATTCAACATCTTTACTAGATGTAGGACTATTTAAATTTTCTGTTTCTTCTTGCATTCATTTTGTAAGTTATTTTTCAAGAAATGATTAATATTATCTAAGTTGTCAAATTTGTTGGCATAAAATTTCCTATATTTTCCTTTTATTATTCTATCAATGTCTGTAGTATCTGTGCTATCTTCACATTCCTAATACTGGTGATTTATATTCTTTTTTTTCTTGTGCTCAATATAGCTACAAGTTTATCAGTTATATTGACTTTTTCATGAAACAACTTTAGGCCGTTATTTTCTCTGTACTGTATTCATTTTATTTTCTATTTCATTGATTTCTACTCTTTATTATTTCTTTCCTTATACTTACTTTGTGTTTCGTTAGTCATCTATATTTGTAATAAGTTCAGTTATTTTTCATTCTTAATTTTTAATAAAAGCATTTAAATTTATACCTTTATATATAAGAAATGTTAGCTCCATTCTACCGATGTTCATATATTGTGTTTCATTGCTATTCAGCCCAGCTCAATATTAATCATCTGTTATTTTTGTATTTGACGTAACAATTATTTAGAAGTTTGTTGTTCAATTTCCACTTATTGGGATCTTCATAAATTTTACATTATTCAATTGCATAGATTTTTACATTCTATTAAGATGATAGAATATACTCTGACAAACTTCAGTCACTTTGTATTCATTTCTAAATTTCTCTTGTCTCATTTTGGTAAGTTTATCATGTGCAATTTAAAATGAATTTGCCATCACTTGAAGTAGCTTTATATAAACATCAATTGGTTACTACTGATCAGGTTTTCTATGAATAATAAATTTACACTAGTTGGTCTATCAATTTTGAAGAAAACAATGTTAAATGTACTATAATTTCTGGCTTACATAGTCCCCCCTCTAATTTTACCAAGTTTTGTCTTATGTATTTGAAGGCTTTATCATTAGACACATATACATTTACATATGTGATGTCTTATTATTGCATTGCTACTTTTATTTTTATAATATATGCCTTTTCTGTTTGGAAAAACCTTTTGTCTTAGAGTCAATTTTATTACATGCTAAAATATTCACTTCATTCTTCTTATGTTTACATTTTTTATGGGGCATCTTTTGTCTAACCCACTTACATTTAATGTATCTGTATCTTTATGTCTACACTGAGTGCTAGCAAATAACACCTTTATTCATTCTGTCAATATCTTTTTTTTTTTTTTGAGAAGTTTTTGCTATAGGGTGCGTGTGCTCACCAGACAGACAGAGAGAGACAGAGAGAGAGAAAATGAGAAATCACCCCCCAGGGGGAACAGTCACCCTGCAATCCCTTCTCCTCCATTCTCCTCTCAGAATCTTGGGCACGCATGCACACATGCCCGGCGTGAGTTTAAACCACTAGGTCCAGTACTCGAACCCTAGTCGACTGCATGGGAGTCCAGCGATATAGCCATTATGTTAACTGCTGGTCCCAATATCTTTTTAATTAGGTATAAATTAACATTTAATGTAAGTCTCCTTATGGTTATTGATTAAATGCATTATTGATTGAGCAGAATGTGTATTATATATGTACATATATTCATACATGTATTTCTGTATGTGTGTATGTTTGTGTATACACACACACACACACACACACACACACATATATATATATATATATAAAGGTTTTTGTCATGGAGCACATGGACTCACTGGAGAGAGACTGAGAGAGGAAAAGTAAGAAAAAGCACACCGCTCCCCCAGAAGAGGACGGCTGTGCCACAATCCCTTCTCTTGTATTCTCCACCGGAGATTTTGGGCACACACGTCCTGACAGTGCATCTATGATCGACTACATGGGAGTCCAGCAGCATAGCCATTATACCAACTGATGGTCCCCAATCTCCAGCATTTCTTATACAAAGATAACTTCAAGACAAGTTCCCTAATGTCCCTTAAAACCAAGTTTTATTAATTTCCAAGGGAAAATTATTTTTCTTTCATCTTTAGATTAATAATTTTCACTTCTTCAAATACTCTTTTTTTAGTCACATGCTTTTTATTATCCTATTAGCCTTCATTATCCTAATATAAGTATTTTCTAGTTTGTATGTGTTACCTTTAAAGTCAAGTTCTCAAAATTGAATGTAATTTAATAAAATTTAACTAATTCCACTCAGAACATTTTGAAATGCTGTATACATTTTCTAGTTCTCAACATTAAAATTATGTTAATGCAGACAAAATTATCATTAGCTTTTGTAGGGGCACATCTTGCTATTTTTTTTCTCATTTGAACTTCTTGAACACTAAAACCTACAGTAGCTAACAAGTAACAAACACAATATCAGATGTGAACATCTGAAGAAGATACAACACCTGCAGAATTCAGGTTATAAAAGCTTTTAATCCCACCCATAGTGGCACAGTGCAGTAGTGCAGTAGTGCAGACACTGCAAGGAGGGAAGCCACATCAAGAGTTGGGTTCTGGGGCCAGCAAGTGGTGTGGTGGTTAAGGGTGCTGGGTTCCCACATGGCCAACTGTGGTTCAGGTGCCAAACCTGGAAGCTTGCTTTCTCCCTTTCTCTTTCTCTCTCTGTCTCTTTCTGGTAAATCAAAAATAATAATAATAATAACAAATGGAATTAAATAAATAAATAATTCTTAAAAAAATGATTTGGGTTCAAAACCTAGTTAACCTGTACACTCCAGGCATACATGTTGATGATCCTGGTTGGTAAGGAAAGGCTGGGGAAAGTATTGTGGCATAAGATCCTGTTGAAGGTATTTCTATCTCTCTCTCTCTTTCTCTCTCTCTCTCTCTCTCTCTGTGTGTGTGTGTGTTTCTCTCGTGAGAAAAAAGAGAGCTTACATAATTTTAAGGGACTTTATACAACTTGGAGCATGCCCAGTACTTAGCTGGGTTGTCCTCAAGTAACCTTTAGTTCATTAACATGTCATTTGCATTGACTCCTGGGAAGTTATTACATGAAAAGTCTTAACTGAGCATGTACTGAAGTGAGAGAGGAGGGGATGATATACAAAAACACACAATGCAGAAACCCCAAGGCTGGTACCCATCCTGTGAGCCAGTCCACTCCTCTATTTCAGGAGTATCCTTTTATTTGTTATTTTACTCTGCTTTATACTTTCCTGTTACCTTACAAAGCCTTGTTTTTCCACTATATTTCTGTCTCTTGGCTGAATTCTTTCTCCCTAGAAGACAAGAATAGAGGTCTTTGCCTCCACACTAACAAATTTTATTATTATTTTTATTATTATTTTTGGTGACAGACTAGTTCAGTTTCTCAGACCTAAGTGTTTTCCTCCTTAGCAAATAAAACAGATAAAAGTAGACCCTCTGGTAATGTTACTCAGAGGTCACCTTTCAGGAATTTATCTGGGCATATGCAATGGTGTTTATCCAAATACTTTAACCCTTGAGAAGTAAGTACTATGTAAATGCAAATACTGCTATGGTTATCAGTTCTCTCAGAACTGTAGGCACAGTCTCCCTAGACACGTAATTAAAATTTGCATACTCTTATTAAATGAAACTATTTGAAGATAGTCATTTTGTAACTTTCGAACTAGACCTTTTTTTCAGAAATCATTTATAAATGTTATTTAATGCAACTCCAAGGCTTCAAAAGAAAATGTGGAAGGACCTCCTGCAGGAGCTTTGCCTAAAATTCCATTGTGAAGCCTGGCTTAACAAAGCATGTTTTAAAATGGAGCACACAGCCATGTTCATAGTTGGAAATTGACGACCTCAGAAGCCAATACACGGGGAATCAGAATTTGTTAAGGTGTGTGTGTGTGTGTGTGTGTGTGTGTGTGTGTGTACATGAGCGTTCAGGCATGTGTGTGCAAAATATGTTTTTGGCCAAGTGGGCTACTTATGAGCCACAAGATTAGCAACCTTACATTGTCACCTTTCCATAAGCTCAGACCAATTATAATACTGTATATAATACAATAGCTGTTAAAATTACAGTTGCTTTAGGAGTCAAATTTAAAAAAAAGAAAAAAAGTTGGGACCAGTAGATGGCATAATGGTTATGTCTCTCAACTCCCACATGGCTGACTGCGGATTGAGTCCTGAACCAAGTGGTTTGAATATCACACAGGGTGCATGTACGTGAGAGCCCAAGATCTCAAGAGGAGAATGAAGATAAAGGATGGTAGCATGTCATCCCCCGGGAGGTGATTTCTCACTTTCCCTTTCGCTATTTCTGTCTCTCTCCAGCTAGTGTACACACTCTAAGGCAAAACCTATAAATAAAATGACAAGTGAGCACAATGATAAATAAACACACTTTCAGGTGGTTTCATATTACAAATCCTTAGGTGGGCAAATTTGCTCAATACAACAAACTAGAGGGTCATGACCCTAACAAGGTCAGCAAAAAGGGTGCATTGACATGTAAGGAGCGTAAATATAGTTAGTGTTCTTTAAGGTTTGAAGGGAATGGAAAAGAAATATTCTATCTATAGCTAAGAAAAATATAGCCTAGTAAAATAGTTTCCCCCAATATATTCTCTTATTGCACAATGGGAAAGTAGTAATATTACACATACAAAGAGAGAGGAAGCTTGATTACTCCTTCAAAAACATTCAACAAAAGTGAAAAGCCAGGAAATCGTGAAATGAGGTTGGGTATAACACCATCTGAGAGTTCCTCCAAGTTTCACAAAGCAAGCAGGTGTGTACAATTAGCCGCCTGACAATTCAGGCAAACGTGCAACCATCATACATCCACAAAATGTTCCCTTGCTATATTTCCTAATCATCACAATTTAATTGAGTTCTGAAAACAAAACATATGGACAAATTTTAGTCAGGTGAAAAGAAAGTAAAATGAGAGGGAAATCTGCAATTTAGAAAGCAAGGCTGAAGAAGTTACAAGGTTTGCAAAGATGTAAAATGTGAAAACTTATCCACAAGAGTAACAGACAACTTAATGAAGATGACTCTAAGTCATTATGATAATTCTATACATAAATGGATGATCTTCCTTTTTGTTGTTGATGTTGTTGAGAGATTTTGCTATAGGGCACATATGCTCACTGGCTAGACAGAGAGACAAAAAAAGTGAGACATCACCCCCAAGGGGGATGACCATGCCATCCCTTCTCCTCCATTCTTCTCTTGGGATTTTGGCAGGTCCACACATTTGCCAGCTTGAGTTTTAAGTAGCCAGGTCCAGGACTTGAACCACCATCGATTATGTGGGAGTACAGTGATGTAACTATTATGCCGTCTGCTAATCCCAATGAATGATTTTTCTAATCTCATAATGTACCATAGTATTTAGCTTGTAAAGTCCTTTTATGGGTTAAGCTTTGGTGATTCCAAAGAATGACTGATAATTCAAGACTGAGCAAAAAGCCCAGCTGCAGTAGCACAAACAGTAAGGGCACTTTCGGATGATGCTGGAGCTTGCCTGGTAAGATTGAGTTCAGTTCTCATCCTGGTATGCCTACACATGCTGGGTGGGCACACCTATGGCCATGGTTGACTGCAGGGCTTGGGGAGAACTGCAGCATGAAGACTCTGTCAAGGGTACTTGATGTTCTCTCTCTCTACCCCACACATACACACAGTTTGTCACTCACTATCTCATACACATGAAAGAAATTACCACATTTAAAGCATTAGACAGATCTATACCATATTTGTTCTTCAACATTTAAAAGAACATAGAAAGAAAACTCTGTATAATCTCATCTGGTCTCTTAGTCTAGTATTACAAAAGGGAAAAGAAA
Organism: Tupaia belangeri chinensis; assembly: GCF_000334495.1. NCBI lineage: Eukaryota > Metazoa > Chordata > Mammalia > Scandentia > Tupaiidae > Tupaia > Tupaia belangeri. The sequence goes on from NW_006159700.1 coordinate 10,786, forward strand.
TCCATTCATTGGCTAAGCTAGAGAAATCAGAATTTCTTTAGCTGATGTAATGAGTGCTATTCAATATAAATATAATGTAAGTATATTCATTATTTTAAATTTTTAGTAGCTGCTTTTAAAAAGTAAAGAGCTATTTGAAATTAAATAGCATATTGTATTAAATTTTATATATTTAAGCTACTGTTTTTAAAATATTTTCTTTCACTGTAAAGCAAAAGTTCATCAATTTCAAAACTATGAGAGGACTTCAATAAGTTCATATGAGTTTTCTATGAGCTTTTGAAGACCTCTCCAATGTCTGTCTCAGTAATTTCATGTACTCTTGTGTCAATTCAGTACTATTGAGTTCAAAGAGCATTCAGTTGAAAGCAACTCTAAACATATGGATATCAATAAACATCTTTCAATTTTTTCCATAGATATTTTATTAATTTTGTATTATAATATCGATTACAATTTAAATCTTCTGCATATAGATTAATGATTATATATATATATACATATATATAAAAGTTTTATTATTGATTTCTATGGTGAAACACTGAAGTTTTGAATAAATTGAAGAACTTATTTAGAGAGGTAACAGAAAAACTTCTCCTTTCCTTGAAGCTTCAGATTTAGCTTGTTGGGGCCAGCAAGTGGCATGGTGGTTAAGGACATTATACTCCCACATGGCCAACCACTATTCAAGTCCCAAACCTGGCGGCTTTCTCTCTCTCTCTCTCTCTCTCTCTCTCTCTCTCTCTCTCTGTTTCTTTCACG
>NW_006159700.1:11578-20364 GCF_000334495.1 Tupaia belangeri chinensis
ACCAGGCCTCGTTGGAAGTGCTTTTCCTCTCTCTCTCTCTCTCTCTCTGTTCCTTTCACGTAAAACTAACATTAATAAAGCTAAAGCTAAATAAAATATTTTTTTAACTTAGCTTGTTTACATACAGTGTGATACTGGTTTGAGAACATAAGTCATGTTGCCATTTTCTTTGTGTCTATGGTTTTTGAATATATAACAATCTCTTCTTTTATTGTAAAAAAATCTTGAAATGAAAATAATAGCATGGTGGTGCCAGCCAGTGGTGTGGGGTTAAGGTGGCTGGATCTCACATGGCTGATTGTGTGGTTTGAGTCCCGGACTCATAGGCTTGAGAAACATGCTGAGTACGTGTGTGTACATGTCCAAAATTCTGAGAGGAGAATGGACAAGAAGGGACAGTGGCATGGGCAACCACCTGGTAGGTGATTTCTCACTTTATCTCTCTCTGTGTCTCTGTAATGAGCACCTGTACTCTATTGCAAAACTAAAAAAAGAAAAGAACACAGTACTTCTCTGTGTAACTATGCCATAGCTCCACAGTTTGATCAATAAGCATTGGTAAAGAGAGCACCTCATTAAAGACACTGTCTATTTCCTTCAACAGTTTCACAAACTGGAGAGGACTCGTATATGCTGAATAATTGTTTTGACAACTGTAACCATGATGCCTTCCTAGGCTCTGCCTCCTAAAACTAGACACTACTATTTTAATGTATATCACATTAAGGAATTAAGCAACAAAACATTTGTCTCCTGTAATAAAATTTCAGTAAACATTGGGAAATCTTTGTTTTGTGTTTTATTTTACTTAATATAGCTGAGGTGCAGTTTGTCATAATAGAACATTTTTCTTTTTATGAGCAAATAAAGTATTTTATTGTTAGATATGGAAGATTCAAAATATTTACTCCACAGATTTTTATTTTTGAGGCTATAAATGTAATTTCACTATACATTTACAAGTCCTTAAAGATAAAATATGATGAAATTATTGATAATATCGCTTGTATTGCATGACTCAGTAGATATTTGCTACTTTTAATATTGTTTGAGTAAGTGAGCTTTTTGTTTACATATCTCTTGCATCAGAAAGAAAAAGAGAGAGATCTGCAACAGGATCTTCATGTCACCATCGATCCCTACTATCAGCCAGCCCTTATCACAGGTACTTATGCACCCAGCAAACTGAGGGAAGTCCCAGGACTTGAACCCTATTTTGGAACCAGGCCCTTTTCTTTGTGGATCTGGTTGTGTTAATAGCTACCACTCAGCCCTTGGAGTAATTAATCTTCATGTGGTCAGAAAGGTTTTACATTCAATAGGCAAATAGTTTGGTGGCTTAATTGAAGATTCTTACTTTTAAAAAAAGAAAATTTTGTAACTGAAACAATAACTTGCCATGTCTCCTAAAACTGTGTGCATGTATTTGTAGGTGTACATGCAAGAACCTAAGCTATTTTATAGCTAACCAAAGTTGAAAGATCAAGTCCTATTAATAATTAATTAAAATTTTTTGTTAGAAACTTAATTTTTATGTCAGGTGACTGATTTCATTTATTCTTTTTTACTGTTGAGATAATACCTTACATCAAATTCACTGTTTGATAAAATGATCTTATTGTCTACTTTATTACCATTAGATAATTTATATAAAAACACCTTTTTCATTTTTTTCTATAGCACACCACACTAACATTCATCATGAAATCTGTAACATACCTTCCACCAGCCTTTTATTTGTGTTTTCCAGCTATAACTATCAGTTTCTGCTTCTTCACTTGATTTTCCATCAGTATTGCATCATTACTCTAAACTAATTTTAATTATGCAAATAAGTCGATTTCACTGTGATTAAAATATTTCAATTTTATTACTAACTTTGATTTGCCTAGGTATCTCTATAACTGTCTGCATAAAATATTCAATTTAACATTATTATCTCAAATAATACATGAAAGTAACCACTTTTAAACAGAATCAACACACTGACACCAAACTAGATTGGTCATGTGTTTATGTGTAATACACAAAATAAAATATCTACCTAACATACACTATAATACTAAAATATTTTATGCGACGCAATGGTTCAAATAAAGTGTAGTTTCACCAAAAGTAGTTATGTTTGGGGCCGGCAGGTGGTGTGGTGGTTAAGGGCACTGGACTCCTCCATGGTCAACCATGGTTCAAGGCCCAGACCTGGCAGATTGTTTTTGACTCGGTATCTCTCTCTCACTCTGTTCCTCTGCAGTCAAATTAAAATAAATTTAAAAATGGATAAAAAATAAAATAAAATAAAGCTAGTTATATTTAAAGGAAAAAATACTTTTCTTGTTTTTAAGTGTTTGTTTACTTTGAATTGTCAGAGGGTATGTGCATTCACCAGAGAGAGTGAGAATGAAAGAGAGAGAAAACACCTCCCAATAGGGAATGGTTATGCTACATTTTTTTTTTCTCCATTTTTCCACTCTTTCAGGAATTGTGGTATGGATGGACACACATTCCACATGTTTTTCAAGTCGCCAGGACTGAGATTCCAACAAGTCAGACATGTGGGCTCCAGGTTTTATGAACAGCACTTAACTGCTATGCTACAGGGCCAGTCCTGGAAAAATGTTCTTTTGTTACATTTTTTACATTTTAATGTTTAAAACTACATAAAATTAAATATCGCGTTTCTTACTTTAACTAGTCACAATTCAAATGTTAATAGCCATAGGTGGCTAGTGGAAACTGCAATAAATGACACAGAGAAGTCTTACAGAGTACATAAAATTTAATTATTATTTGTAGAGCTACAAAGAGCAAAAAGTATATATTGAGTAATTTGAAAATATTAGTGAGCATATGTTTTATTTTAGTCAATGATATTTATCCTCTTTTATAGGGCAGGAGATATTTAGAGGTTTGTCTGACTTTTGCAGAGCAATTTGGAAAAGTTTTGTGATATTATTGTAAGGAAAATCAATTAATATTTTATTGAAATGATTAACATATCTTTAATTATACTTCCATCACTGTAACATATTATTCTGTTCTCAAATAGTTATTTTGAGGAGTATGTATTACTGTTAATTTATCATGTACCTCTGTGGGGAGGCTGGGAATTTTTACTTTTAATAACATATCTTCATTACCATGTGATGTTTACTCTGCCTGGTATATTCTTTCTTTCCATTTCTTATTGACCTCTACTTATCTTTAATAACTAGTTTAAAATTTACTTTTTCTGAAGTAAATTAACTTGGTGGTTAATTGCACAAGCTCTGAAGACAGGCAATCATGGTTCACAACCTGGTTTTAAGTCTACCCATGTAACCTCAGAAAAACTATGTCCTCTCTTTAAATTGTGGTAATTCATCTCTCAGATTAGGCTAACGAGAGATCAGAGCTCAGAAGATATTTATGAGGATTAATTAAACCAACACACATAAAGCATATAACATGGTACCCTGAACATAAAGGCTCATAAATGCTTCTAGCCTTCTCATTTCATCCCATCATTACCACCCTTATTTCTTCCCTTTCTGTGGCAGAGTTCTTCAGTCATTTCTCAGAACCAGGGAAATAACACTGTTATTTGGTTGAGATCATGGTGCAGAATTGAAAATGAGATAGTTGGGTTCATATCTATTTCCACCTCCACTAACCACGAGAAGTTATACAATATTTTCAAACTTTAATTCTTTTTTCCAAAGAATAGTGATATCTATAATTTAGATAATTACCAATTAAAAATTTACCAATGGAAAAATTAACTGATAAAATATATAAGAGTCATTTAGTAAAATGTATTACACATGATAATTCAAATAAGGTAATTCATTATTTTTCTCATTTTTAATGCAAAAAATTTCTGGTTAAGTTCACATGTATATTATGCAAAGTAAAATCATGAATTATCTAATTTTATTCTGTGAGTGGTATGTATTCTCAAACCAACCATTTATGAGACTTTTGCTTTGAATAAAATAGCATTTATTTACAGATTTGGTGTCAGTGAAGTGTAATTTGCTATTGAATGTCTCTGGTTCAAGTAAACTGGTAGTTTGAGAAAAGAAAAAATAAAAGTGGGATGTGGGGGGAGATGGAGATGAGGAATCTTTGATTCCTGGGTGGCCGCATTGTCACCCATGGTACAGATCAGCAGCCATGCTGTGTTCAGTTACTAAAGGTCAAAGTTACCAATGGAATTTTTTTTATTTATTTATTTTTGTTTATTTATTTATCTTCTTTAGAGAGATTTTTGCTGTAAGGTGCATGCACTTGCCAGAGAGACAGAGATAGACAGAGAAACAGAAAGTGAGAAATCACTCCCCTGGAGGATGGCCATACCACAACTCTTCTCCTCCATTCTCCTCTCGGGATTTTGGGCATGCCCACACACATGCCCAGCGTGAGTTTTAAGCCACTGGGTCCTGGACTCAAACAGCATATAGAAGTCCAGCAACATAACCATTATGCCATCTACTGGTCCCTGAAATTTAGAGATTAATCCAACATATGGAGAGATGGTTCACTGGATGCATAAGGGAATATAAGTAATCTCTCAGTCATTGTTATCTGTAATAGCTAAAAATAAAAAAAAAAGAAAAGTGTAAAAGAGTGCTGATTTGAAACTCTATGTTGGCCCAAGCCAAACTGAATGGATTGTTAGAGTAACTAATTTAGGAACAGTGTCTTTGGTTTACAATATTGTACAGCAGAAGAGCATGTATGGGTTGATAAAGGACCCACAGTTTACCGTGAACAATCACAGATGATGGCATCTGGTCCAGAGGTACAGGCAGTTATTCCTGAAGGAACAGCCAACTGGTGGCCCCAGTGAAATCTAACTCTAAAGTCTGTTTATAGTGGGACACAAGACTACCCAACTCCACCTATGAACACCAAGTGGAACATCTCAAATAACGTAGCTAATATCCATATGTAAGCCATGTGGGACTGGCTGTAGGATGATTGAGAAAGTCAGTTCTGACATATGTTCATCAACCAGGTTTTGGTAAATGTTGTGGGTAAGTAAGTCCTTTTTTCACAGTGTCAGATAAAACTTTACTTCTGCAAGATCAAGTGAGCCAGAAATGCCTTATCTATTTGCTCTCTCAACTTCCCCTCATGGAGTAATTAACAAGAGATTTTGGTAAAAGGCTCAGGAAAGAAACAAAGGACTTTTCTGAGGAGGGTGGACATTTTTAAATGGTTATCAAAAATAAGACAAGTAAAGCAATTATTGATAAGGGTGAAATTGGAAGAAAAAGAAAGCAGGAAGATTCATGGGATTCACCACAGCAGTGTGGAAATCTTTAGATTGTTATTAAGAAATGTGACGAGGAGGCTGGATGGTGGTACAGAGGTGAAAGGCAATGCTCATCAAGGCTGAACTATGCAGGAGAGTACTCAGTTTGAGTCCAGGGACCTCCCTGAATGCACGGAGTACACTGGACATAGGCATGCTTGAGATCCAGGCTGGCTGACGCTGAGGGTGGGGAAAAGCATCAGGACCCTGTTGGGGATGCTGTCTCCCTGTTTCACTCTCTCTTTCTCACTCATGAAAGAAATAGGTGAATGTATTTAAAGGAGAAGGAAAAGAAATGGGGTGAATAAAATGAATATTGATGTGTTAAAACAATGCTGAAATGTTGGATGGAATAAACAAAGCTTTACTTTCCTCCTCCCCTACATTAAAGGGTCCCAGCATGTCTTCTCTATCTATTCCAATTTAGAAAATTCTGAAAAGCTAGAAGGGAAACATTTGGAGTAGAAACCCCATCTGGTATTTCCTGGGGCAATGATAATTGAGATAAAAATTGACAAATGGGCAAGGGTGTCCTGGGCTCAACCACTGAAGCTTATGTACATAAGTAGCGAAATGATCAGGGAGTGGTAAAGAGAAATCCCTGAACTCCTTGACACAGGAACCTATGCACTGTGGTACCAAATTCCATTGGTGAAGCTCTGAAGCAGTCTACATGTAGGTTGAGAGAACTTATAAATGTAAGAATGGATAGGATTATGAAAGTCGGGGTGTTTATAAAGACTTTATATAAGAAGTTACATAAAATTGAATGTGTTCCATTAATGAATATGATGTATGGGCAGGGAACACTTCTCCTACTTAGTATTATACAACCAACAGCTGCTGGAAAAATTCCAGTGGAGACTACAGTTAGGAGATTAAGGAATGGGAGTATTAACGGAATAAAGGTAAAAGTTTATAGGAGAGCTGGTATATTTAAACACACTTCTGGTGAAGTGTTTACATTTATTTTACCTGAATATGTTAAAGGGATGGACATTGTATCTGACTGAGGAAAGTTTTCCATACCTAGTGCTGTAAAACAGAAGGCATGTAAGTCTGCTCTTAAAGCAATATTAATCAGACATTATAAGTGGGAATCAATAAGATTTCCTTAGCACATAAATCATGGAGGAGAAGATGGATTGCTTGGGAAAAATTTTCTGGGTGATAGCTCTGTGTAGAAAAGAGACAGGTTCTTATGGGAAAAGCTTGTGAATGTCTTCCAGAGACAACTACTAGGACTCTGGGTTAAAGAGTTTCACCTGATTGGCATTACTTCCTTACTTTGGGGTATTAATTAAAAACTAACTCATGACTGAAGGACATAAAATAATCCTAGAACCTGAATTACCCACAATGTCTTAGGTGATGTCAGATAAAAATCTAATGGGAAGGGCAGTGCCTAGAAGCGTTCCATAGTGAAATGGAAGTGATTTATACAGGATGATGCTATCTGAGGGACACAAGAAGATACTCAGAAGTTTTGTTTTTGTTTTTTGTTTTGTGTTTTGTTTTGTTTTCCCTAAGAGTGACTCTGGAACTATGTGAGGAACTACTGGACTCTACAGAGCTCTATAAATTGTTCTCAGCTAACTAACGCTGATGTATATGTAGATAACAGTTCCAAGGAGAAAAGACAGTCCCCTTTGGAAGGCTATTACTCTGATTAAAGAAGGTAAAAACAAATCAGGGCTAAAATACATGCAGTAAAAGTCCTTGTTTGGGTTTTTACTGGCTCACATGCAGTGGCAATCAGCCTAGCCACAAAATTAGACAGGAACGTAGTGGAAACCATGTCTATTAAAGGGGTACCTGGATGTCCCCACTCAATATATGATGAATATTTGTACTATATGAAAGAAACTAAAAGTTTGGAAGAAATATATTAGGGAGGGCAACTATAGATACCAGAGATAGTAAAAACAGGAGTAATATGGGATTGAGTAATATAAGGATGGAGGGAGGGAGGAAAGGAGGGAGAAAGGGGAAGAGAGAAATAACAATATGTTTAACTGACACAAAAATAATAAATTATTTGCTGGTGATAATCTATATGGTTATGTCTTTGTCTTGACTGATATGTACCATATGTGTGCTGGAGAAAGCGATGTTGTACATTGTAAAGATATATAGTGATTAAATATAAATTTAAAATAAATAAATAGAGGGATATCTGTGTGGGGCACAGTCCTGTGGAAATTTGAGGGGTGCCATAAAATAAGACCTGCTAATGCCCATCAGAAGAACTCCCTTACAGGTCCACCAAGCAGATATCCCCATGTGCTTATTTAACATGGTCACCTGGGTCCATGAAATAAATGGATATGGGGGTAATGTAGTAATGCAGAAATGGGCTGAATGTAGGCATGTTCCTTTTGCATTGTTTCCAGACACACAATGACACTAAGATCTAATACCTGTCAGCAAGAGAGACAGAGACTGCTAATAGCTATGTGGCAGATTTCTTGATAGGAAGGCCCTGTACATAGCTGCCAAGTGAGACTGATATTAGTGGCTCTACAAGGGGCTAAAATGGGTCTTAAAATAGTAGTTACTGACTCCTAAGTCTTTGATCACCCAGTAGAAGATGCAAACACTCATAGTGCTATAGAAAAAAAAATAACCATAAAAGATAATGCTACAAAATTTAGACAAGATTGTCATTTTTTCAGACCAAGAATCACATATGTAGTCCATAGTGACCAACAGTGGGCAGAGAGGTATCCTGCTCTCAGTAGAGATTTCACAGAGAAGTGTATTGGACAGTTCAAAAATTGGTTGCTTAATATGAGGGGGATGAGTCATGAATGACTGGCTTACATGCCTTCACAAAGGTAGGCTCACACTCAACATGAGTAAAGTAAAGGAATGTTCCCCTTAGAGCTAGCCTATGTCCTATTAGGTGAGGAAGCCAGATCTCATGTGGACAACCACAGTTGAAATCCCAGTCTCGGCAGCTTGAAACACAAGGCGGGTGCATTTGCCTATAGTGACTGAAGTCCTCCCCACTCAAAAAAAAAAAAAAAATGGAGAAATGTAGGAAAAAGGATTAGAGCATGATCACATCACATTGGTGGGTGCTTCTCTCTCTCTCTCTCTCTCTCTCTCTCTCTCTCTCTCTCTCTCTCTCTCTCTCTCTCTCTCTCTCTCTCTCTCTCTCTGTCTTTCTATCTATCTATATATATATACACACACATATACATACACACACACATACATATATAAATACCAAATATATGTGTGTTGTGTGTGTGTATTTCTCTCTGGTGAGTACATGTATCCTCTGGCAATTAAAAAAAGAAAAAATATCCCCACAAATTTTTTTTTTTTGGATCTAGGTAAAAAGAAAGTGGAGAAAAATACTGATAAAACTATGCAATTCTTGATAATTTTTTTCTTCCCTCCCTACATCACCTCAACTTCTTTCTCCCCCTACCTGATGTAGTGGTCTGAAGACTGGGACTGCACCTACACATGCTAGAAGCAG
>NW_006159700.1:20395-107523 GCF_000334495.1 Tupaia belangeri chinensis
GATTTCTATTGGGAAAAAAGGCAACTTTTTAAAGTCTTACATCAGAATTCTTATGTGTCTGATGGAGGCGTGCTGTGGCTTCAACCAATCAATCTGGCAAAATTGGAGTTAATAGGGAATGTAGTTATATTTACTGGTAAAAAATATATATAGCCCACTAGTTCCGTACCTTTTTAAATTTACCATATCTGAATGGGAGAGTGGACTGAGGAGGTGGTAGTGCCAAACTACTTGCCTGCAGTCTAGACAAGCACGGTGACTGAACATAATGTCTTTTCAAAAGTTGGAAAATTTAGTTGTAAATGAAGAAAAGGAAAAACAGTTGGTGAGGGTAAAGAAATGGTTAAAAAAAAAAAAAGGGGTTATAAATGGAAGAAAATTCAATGTTATATTAATACCTCCAAAGAGCTCAGAGCAAGAAATGACACTGTTTCTTAGCACAATTAAACTAGAAGCCTTTAAGGGTGAAGCTATATATTTGCAGGTCTGTTTCTACATTTGGAACCTGAGAGGATCAAATGGAAGCCTGCAAAGCTGAGTAGCCTCAGATTGGAAGACATTCATACAATGTGATAGACTGGACTAGTTAGTAATAACTGGAATCCTAAGAATATGGCAGTATCTTTTAAATTGTATATCTTTTTTGTTGTTGTTTGTTTATTTGTTTGTTGTTAGGGGATTTTGTCTAAGGGTGCATGTGCTTGCCAAAGAGAGAGAGACAGAGATAAAAACAGTGAATGAGAAAGTGAGAAATCACCTCCCTAGGGGGGATGGCTACTCAGCAATCCCTTCTCCATTCTCTTCTTGGGATCTTGGGCATCCATACACGTGTGCCCAGCGTGAATTTCAAGCTCCCAGGCCCAGATCACAAACCACAGTTGGTCATGTGGGGAGTCCAGCAACATAACTGCCATGCCATCTTATGGCCCTGAGTTGTATATCCTTTTGATGTAAATAAACCATATTTGAAAACTGGGGGCTGACTGTGATATTGTGAGATACATATTTGGCATTCATTTCTTTTTTTAATAAAAATCTATGTAGTATATATAATATGAATCCATATAAATTTGCTATGTAATTGTCTCAAAGCACCATATAATTTTGTAAAAAATAATAACATAATGCATGTATATAGGTTGATATAAAAGTAACTGTGATTTTGCCTTGTTGAAATTTCCATTTGGTATTGTATGCATTCTTTTTTTTTTTTTTTTCAGAGATTTTCACTGTAGGGCCCGTGTGCTCGCCAGACAGACAGAGAGAGACATAGAGACAGAAAGCGAGAAATCACCCCCCAGGGGGGATGGTCACGCCGCAATCCCTTCTCCTCCATTCTCCTCTCGGGATCTTGGGCACGCACGCACACGTGCCCGGCGTGAGTTTTAAGCCACCGGGTCCGGGACACGAACCACGGTCGACTATGTGGGAGTCCAGCGACATAGCCATTACGCTAACTGCTGATTCCCGGTATTGTATGTATTCTTAAATGTGGTTATGTTATACATCATTTTAATGCACATTTATTGCTTTTTTTTTTTGCTAACAACTTACTACTTACTGTTTATGTTATGTGTATTTGAAACTATGGAAAATACTCTAGACAAAAAACAAATTTGAGTGATTTTCTTATTCAAGTTCAAAATAGGTAGTAAAGCAGTGGAGACAACTCGTGTTATAAGCAAGACATTTTGCCCAGGCACCACTAAAGAACACTCAATGCAGAGGTAGTCAAGAAGTTTTGAAAAGGAGACAGAACCTTGAAAATTAAGAGAGTAGTGGCTGGCCATCAGAAGTTGACAGCCATCAGCTGAGAGCAACCATTGAAGAGGAACTCAATGTTAACCATTCTGCAGTCATTTGGGATTTGAACAAAATTGGAAAAGGGAAAGTGTATGATAAGTGGGTGCCTCATGAGCTGACCAAAAAAAAAAAATCATTTTAAAGTATCATCTTCTCTTATTCTCCACAACAATAAACCATTTCTAGATCAGATTCTGACATGCAATGAAAAGTGGTTTCATATGTTAACTGGAAAAAAATACCCAGCTAAGTACTTGATCCAATAAGAAGTTCCAAAGCAATTTCCCAAACTAGCAGCAAAAGAAAAAAAAGGTCATGGTCACTGTTTGATGGAGTCTGAGCCACTACAGCTTCCTGAATCCTGAGGGAATTATTTCATCGGAGAAGTATGCTCAACAAATGGATGAGATGCACTGAAAACTTTAATGCTTGCAGTTAGCATTGATCAACAGAAAGTGTACAATTCCTCTCCAGGACAATGCCGACCATATGTCACACAACCAATGTTTCAAAAGCTGAATGAACTAGACTACAAAGTTTTGCCTCATCTGCCATTTTAGCCTGATCTCTTGCCAACCAACTACCACTTCAAGCATCTCTACAACATTTTGGCAGAGACAACGCTTCTACAACCAGCAGGATGCATAAGATGCTTTCCAAGAGTATGTCAAATCTTGTAGCATGCACGTTTATGCTACAGGAATAAACAAATTTATCTTATATTGGCAAAAATATGTTTATTGTGGGCCAGCAGTTGGCATAATGGCTATGTCGCTGGACTCCCATGGAGTAGACTGCGGTTCGAGTCTCGAACTCAGTATCTTAAACTCATGCCTGGCGCGTGTGTTTGTGTGTCCAAGATCCTGAGAGGAGAATGGAGGAGAAGGGATTGCAACGTGGCCATCCCCCCTGGGGGCGATTTCTCGCTTTCTCTCTCTCTGTCTCTCTCTGTCTTTCTGGCAAGCACATGCGCCCTATAACAAAAAACTCTCCAAAAATTAAAAAAAAAAAAGAAAAGGAAAAGAAAAAAGTGTTTATTGCAATGGCTATTTCAATTAATGAAGATGTGTTTGAGTCTAATTATAATGATTAGTTATAAGTTCACAGTTAAAAGTTCACAGTCCAAAACTGCTTTTTCACCAACCAAAAAATGTATATGAATCCATAAACACTGATGTAAGATAAAATAAATGGTCCTAATGACTTTCATTAATCAGGATCCTTTCGGTTGTAAGAAACTCTCAAAGTCACTTTAGCAAAAAAAATAAATAAATAAATAAATAAATAAATAAATAAATAAATAATTTAAAAAAAGAAAGAGAAAATAGAAAAAGAAAAAGAAAAAAGTTAAGCTTCAAGTTAAGTGGTGGAGGGAGAATGGACTTTATCTGCTGATATAATGAGAACTCCAATTACACATCAATGCATAGTTCTCTTCTTTCCTCTCTGACTTCATTCCAAATTCCACATGCTGACTCCACACAAGATCATGACTTCCTTGTTCATGGTCCTATTGAAAAATGTTTCCCAGTATTTCCAGCAAATGCCCTGAGCAACCCTCTTTGTTCCAACTGGGTCACCTCATTTTAATTGAACCAAACAATGTGACTGTGAGAAAGGAATAAACCTGATTCATGTAGCATAAGCCAAATGCTAACTCTTTCACCATATAAAATATGATGTGGGGAATAATGGTTTCCTACGGGAAAATCATTGAACCATTTCTAAATTGAAAATCAAAAGGAATGACTGTTGGGCAGAAAACCAATCAAACAAAAAAAACAATGTATGCCCCAAATGAGATTTTACTAATAGATATATTTTAATTAATTCTTTGATGTATTACTCAAATTATTTAAAATGTGAAAACATTAATTTAAAATTAGAAGAAATTATAAATAAAAATAGTAGTAAATATATGTTCTTTTTATCTATGTTAAGAAGAGATAAAAACTCAATTAATAAATTAAATATATGTGTGTGCACTAGATAAAGGTCACTATTTCCTAGATTCCTTCACTATTTAATATAAATCCATATTACTAACTTTAATATAAACTATTGGATTATTACTTAATAATTACTTAAATGATATTGATAGAAGTAATATTATATTATAAATTAAACTGGGTATAAAATTCATGAATCAAAGTATCTCAACTTTCTTTTGTGAATTTAGAAACTCTCCATGGGATATATACATTTTGTACCTTTCCTTGGATATATCTAAAATCTTTCTGTCATGCTAGTGCCTAATCTCCTAGGAAAGATGATACATTTCTACATTATATCTACTTTTCTTAGCCTTATATTCAAAAAGCACCTAAAAACAAACAAACAAGAAACCTTGGGTTGGCCATGACATAGTGATTAACACTGCCAGATTCCACATACCAGCCATATGGTTTCAGTTCCAGACCAGTGGATTGAGAAACACGCCAGAAGTATGTGCATACATGTCCAAAATCTTGACAGGAGGAAGAGATGGAAGACAAAGGATGTGGTGACCATTCTCTAGTGCGATGCTTTCTCACATCATGCTCTCTCTGTCTCCAGTGAAAGCATGCAACCTCTGGCAAATTTTTTTAAAAAAAAATAAAAGACATAACCTCAATCATGACAGTTTCAGAGACAGTTGTACACGTTCAAGAAACTAATTAATAAATGCAATAATGACTTACTGGCATTTATGTACTATTACTCTGCTAAAATCTGTGAAAGAATTAAAGTATTTCTCAAAAGTTGATACCGTCGAGAAATATGGAAAATCAAATAGTAAAAATTAAATTAATCTTAAGAGTGTAAGTATACACACATGGTTTATGAAATTATATTTTAAGATTGATCTATCATTAGAATTTACTTGCCTTGCTCTGTGTCCTGGTGGTTAATACAACTGGATTTCACGTGGACAATCACGCAGTTCCCAGCCCAGGGGCTTGAAAAACAGACTGGCTGTATATGGATGAATGTCAAAGTCTTGAAAAGTTGGAGAAATGTAGAAGAAGGGATTGTGGCATGATTATGTCCCGTTGGAGAGTGCTTTCTCCCTCTCCCTGTCTCTCTGTCTCTCTCTCTTGGATCCTATGGCAAGTAAAAAAAAGAAAGAAAGAGGAAGAAAGAAGAAGGAAAGAAAGAAAGAGAAGAAAGGATGGAAGGAAGAAGCAAGGAAGAAAGAAAGAAAAGAAAGAAGGAAGAAGGTAAAAGAAAGAAGAGAAAGAAACACTGCTGCTTCTAATAACATAGTAATAAATGTAACCTTTTACATGACACTGAATCAAAATTTTTATGGCCTGATGACGTCAATATATTTTTTAAAAAAAATTCATTTAAATAGGCCTGTCCTAAATAGGAACTTATAAAATATATTTATTTAGTTTTAAATTTATTTTATTTATTTTTTTTACTCATTTTTTTCCCCTTTTGATTCTCTCTCTCTCACCCTCTGCCATTTCCACCCCTCCCACACTGTTTCTGGTATGCACATTTGTTCTCCATTCTTTATACCATCTAATATTTCAGTTTCTGCCATATAGGGAAGATATTCAATATATATTAAGTGGAGACATGCAATGCTTCTCTTTCATAGCTTGACTTGCTTCACTTAGAAGTAAATCTTCAAGGGACCAGCAGTTAGCATAATGGCTATGTCGCTGGACTCCCATGTAGCCGACCGCGGTTCGAGTCCTGGACCCGGTGACTTAAAACTCACACCAGGCACGTGTGCGTGCATGCCCAGGATCCCAAGAAGAGAATGGAGGAGCAGGAATTGTGGCATGGCCATCCTCCCTGGGGAGGGGTGGTTTCTTGCTTTCTGTCTCTCCGTATCTCTCGGTCCTTCTGGCAAGCGCACACACCCTATAGAAAAACCTCTTCAAAAAACAAAAGAGAAGTAAATATTCCATATTCATCCACTTACTGTCAAATGCCAGGGTTTCATTGTTTTTATGATTGAGTTGTATTCCATAGGCTATATGTGCCACACTTTTTCTCTTTTTCTTTCCAAGATAGAATTTTTTTTCACTTTTTTATTTTAATTTTTTATATACATTCAATCATATTGTTTAGCTTACAAAGTGAACATTTCAATATGTGAACATTTCTCCCCAGTCCAGTTGATAAGAATATCTTCCACCAATAACACCAAACCTCTCCATCCCGTCAATGCTCTGTCTTCGTATTCCTCCTCCAAATGTCCTTCCTTAGGTCCCTCTTCTCCACACTTTTTCAATCTATTCATCTGTTCATGGATACTTGGGTTTGTTCCATGTCTTAACTCTTGTGAATAATCCTGCAATAAACAGAGATACACGAGTGTTTTTCTGACAGAGTGCAGTCTTATCCTTGGGTAGACATATGGTAATTCAATTTGTAGGTCTTTGAGGAATCTCTATACTGTTTTTCACAGGGCCTGTACTAATTTACATTCCCACCAACAGTATAAGAGAGTTCCATTTTCTCCACAGTTTCTCCAGCATTTATTCATTATTTATTTTTTAATCTTAGTCATTTTATCCAGGTATCTCATTGTAATTTTGATTTTCATCTCCCTTATAAGAGATGTTGAGCATTTTTTCATACACTTTTTGGTTAGCTGTTCATATATCTTCATTAGAGAGTTGTCTGTTCAGTTCATTTGCAAATCTTTTAATTGCGTTGATTTTTTTTTTTTTTTAGGTTCAGCTGCTTGAATTCCCTGTATTCTGACTATCTGCTTCTTTTGCTGTGTAGAAGCTTTTTAACTTGATGTAATCCCAATGGTCTATTTTGGGATTAATTGTCTGTGTTTTGAGAATCTTATTTAAGATCAAGGTAGTATTGAATGAAGCAATCACATTTACAATAATCACAAAAAGTATAAGGTAATTAGGAATAAACCTAACCAATGAAGTCAAAGACCTCTAGAAGGAAAACTATGAAAAACTAAAAAAAAAAAAAAGGAACAAGCAGTTAGGGAAAGGCCACTCCCAGATAGCTAACCGCAGTTCAAGTTCCAGACCCGGTGGCTTAAACTCACGCTGGGCGTGTGTGCATGCATGCCCAAGATCCCGAGGAGAGAATGAAGGAGAAGAGATTGTGGCATGGCCATCCCAACTGGGGGTGATTTCTCGCTTTCTATCTCTCTCTCTGTCTTTCTCGTGAATGTATGCGCCCTATAGCAAAAACTTCTCCAAAAGGAAAAAAAAACTGAAAAAGGAACTGAAAATACACAAAAGAGTGGACAGACATCCTATGTCCTTGGATTGGAAGAATTAATATGATCAAAATTTCAATTCTACCCAATATTTAATGCAAATTACCAGATAAATTCCTCACAGACCTAGAAGAATCAATTATAGAATTTGCCTGGAATCATAAAAGACCATGTATTGCCAAAGAAATACTGTGCAAGAAGAGTGGAGTTAGAGGCATCTCACTCATTACAAAATTGTGATAATGAGAAGAGCATGGTACTGGCACAAAAACAGGCATGAAGACCAATGAAACAGAGCAGAGACCCTGTAAATAAACCCCAAAACATATAGTCAACTGATTTTTTTTAATAAAAGTTGCCAGATAATCCAATGGGAAAAGAAAATCTCTTTAGTAAATGATGCTAGAAAAATTGGATATCCACTTGCAGAAAGGTGAAACCAGACCCCTATCACTTACCACTAACAAAAATCAACTCCAAATGGATCAAAGATATAAACCTAAAACCTGAGACTGTAATACTGGTGGAAAACACTGGGGAGACTCTTGAAGACATCAGAGTAAGCTAAATAAGAATTTTAAAATATATTTTCCTTTAAGTCCATTGTATAAGTTATTCAATTATTTATTTTCATAAAAGTAAATAATTTCTATTTATTATTTGAGGCTATTTCTATTTATTATTTGAGTTTTCCTTGTCTCATGGCATGGTAAGACTCTGTTGGGGGTACAGATTCCCTGTTTAGGAGTCTTTAAATAGACAGGACCCCCAACAGAATCTTTCCATGCCATGATTCTCCTTCAACCCTTTCAGACAGATCACAGGAACATTTGGGCACATCTAGAATTTTCTGGTTGACCCAGGATCTAAACCTGATCCTCTCATGTTGCTCACACAGGAGCACCCTACTGCTGGTGCCACTATTGCTGGGCCAAATCTATTTTTAAAGTTTTAATTTAGTCTCTTTTTCTAATCCACAATAGGTCCACTTGTGTAATCATAGATAGTTTAAGATGTAGGATTTATCAATAATAAGAAATGAGTGGTTTGGGCTGATTTCATATCCCTATTCTCTTGCACTAATGTTTATCCACAGAGCACCCTACTATATTTAGTATACATTTAATTGGCATGACTTATGGAAATAGATTGTAACCATAGAAATAAAAAAATAGGAATAAGCAGAGTTCAATGTTTTGGAAGGATCAATGATATTATGATAAAAAGATCTAAATAAAACAAAACTATCCACAAAATAAAGCATTAAGTTGAAACAGAATAAGCATTTTCTGAAATTATTCTTGTTAAAGCTAAGAAAATCATGTGGTTGTATAAAAATAGGGTGAGAATGTGGTTTCAGACAGTGCTGCTATGGTAAAATGCATGCTGGGCAAGGCAGTTCACATAGGAAAGATCCCAGTTCAAGTCCAGAGACTTCCGTAAGTATACCATGCATGAACTAGCCCATAATCTAGGCTAAGGGTAGATTGCAGCATCAATATATTATTGGGAATTGGGAATGTGCTTTACGTCTGTTTCTCTTAGTCATAAAAGAAATAAGAAAACAAACTAAAAAAATTTTTTTAAAAAGATAGGGAGAAAACACCTTAATAAGGTAATATATTAAGCAGGGGGTCTTCAGAGAAATGGAAGTTGTAGGATAAATATATATGTATAGAAGAAGGAATTCATTATAGGAATTACCTCATACGGTCACTAAGCGAGGAAGTTCCACAACAGGCTATCTGTAAGCTGGAAAACAATTGAAAGATTCCAATATGGGGAAGCCAGTGATACAGTCCCAGCCTGCAGCCTGAAGAGGGTCCTCAGGAGGCCACAGATCTGAGATCTGAGTGCCTTTGAGAGGCCAATGGGATGAGTTCAGAGTCCACAAGTTACAGAACTTTGGGACTATCTGGCTGGAGGGGCATAGGATCTGGGAATAGCAGGAAAGTATAGTCAAAGTTTGAGTGGAGTAGTAGGGGTAAAGCAGACAGAACATATCAGAATGGAGTAAACATTAGGCTCTGGAAGGAAAAGGGAGAGCGTGGGGAGAGAAAGAGGAAACAGAAGTCCACCACTGCTGTTTGTCTCTCCCATGCTCCCAGTCTATCGAATGGTGCCCACACATCCTAAAGGCAAGCCTTTCTCTCTCAACTCACTGACTCACGTGTCAATCTTGTCAAGAAACACTCTCACAGGCACACTTACAATCAGTGTTTCACTAGCTTTCCAAGCATCCTTCAATTTGATCAAGCTGAAACCAAAATTAACTTCACAGGTAATTAGGATTTTGATTGTGATTCTAGTGAAAAATAATTTTCTATAGCCTAGATGAAGTAAGATCATATGTAGGTGATGAAAGTCATCATTAAAATTCAAACACACTGGGGAAGATGAAAAGCCCTAACAGATTAGTTCAGTGGTGCTCTTTCCAAGAAACTTATATGGACTGGTTGTAAGAAATAGCTTAAGGATTCCCTTTTATGATTATAAATAGAGAATATTTTCAATTTTGGAGAGAAGCTCAAAATAACATCTTTGTTGAACTCAGTAAGAAGAACATAGTATGAGTTTTATTAACAAATGTAATAATAAATAGTATAGATACATAAACTTATGATTATTGAATTTTATTGTCTTTTTAAAAGATAGGAGGACTAGCAAATGATGTTTAGTTATATCGCCAGTCTCCCATATAATCGACCATGGTTTGAGTCCTGGAACCAGCAAATTAAAACTTACGCTGGGCACATGTGTGTACATGCCCAAGATCCCTAGAGGAGAATGGAGGAGAAGGGATTATGGCATGACCATCACCCCTGGAGGATGATTTCTCACTTTCTGTTTCTCTGTCTCTCTGGCAAGTGCACATGCCCTATAGTAAAAATCTCTCTCAAAAAAGAAAAAAATGTATTGGGCAATCTTAAAGATAATTAGATATTGGGGGGATCTTAATACTTTCTTTGAAATAATATAACATAAAATATTTCTCAAAATATTCTATTAATACCTAATGTTTTGGATGAATATTTTTCTGTTTTCTGTTAAAGAACTATAATAGAAATTATCTAAACTAGGAATTTACTTTGGAATGTGAAAACTATAATAGCTTTTTGATTCATAAAATTGGTGGCAAATGATATTATGTGTAACTCATTATTTTTGAAACCTGTAGAAGGACTTCACAAAAGTGCATATTACCTCATAAACAATAGATTACAAACTCATTAATCTATCTCATAAATAATTAAAAGTCCTATTCTGCAAATTGGATTACTTTGATACAAATGCTTACTATTTTCAAGATGGTTTAGATTGGGGAAAACATAGAAAAGATATCGAATGTTGAAGCCGGGAGATTAATGTCTTTGTACTGACTGACATGCATGGCATTCCCTTTTGAAAAAGCAATGCTGTAAAGTTATATGTAATCCAATGTAATATAAAGGTTATGATGATAATAAAAAATAAAAAGAATAAAAAAAAGATGGCTTACATTACTGAAATATTATGCTCAATCAAAAAATGTTACATGTATTAAATGGTTTTTGTAAACAATACTATGTGTTATGTGCTGGCATGGAATTTTTTAAAAGAAAACCAATATTTTTGTCCTCTGGAGGTTTTCTCAATATAGGATCACAGATAAAGATTTCTCAGAACAGTATTAGTAAACTCTCAATACCTCCCAATGCATGATTGTCTAAATTATGCCTTCATGTTCTCTGATGTAATTCGGCACCAAATGCCTTGCCTATAGTTACATAAAGATATAAAGTGAGCACAGAGGAAACAGTAAATAGATCCCTATGTATGCATGATGTATGAATTGCTGTCCTTATTTGTTCGGTCTTTATAGCAAAATTCTGTAAACTGGGTAGCTTATAAACAACAGAATTTATTTCTCACAGTTCTGGAGGCTGGAAAGTTCAATATTAAGGGCCGACAGATTTAGATGTATGATCAGGCCCTGCTTTCTAGCTCACACACATTGCCTTTTGTGTTTTTGCAAGGTGGAAGAAGCGAGGCAACTCTCTGGATGTCTTATTGCATTGCTCCCAGAAATATCTGAGACTGATGATTTTTCAATAACTCGAAATTTATCAACTCACACTTTGGCAGCTGAAAAGTGTGAAGACATAGGTCCAGCATCAGGTCAGCCTGCAACATGGCTGATGTAACCTGGAAGTGGCAAGTGTATGCACAGAGTAAGGGAGTTGCCAGCAGCTCTTTTATAACAACCAGTTCTTAAAAGGATTAACTCCTGAGTTGAGAGCTAGAACTCACTGGATCTCTTAAGACATCATTAGTTTGTTCATTAGAGTGGCGCCTCCATGACTCAATCAGGGCCTAATCACACCATTAGATCTTACCACTTTCCAACACTAAATTTCAAAACATAAAGCTTTAGAAGAGCAAACCATAATTCAAACTGTAACATTTCATTCTGGCTCCAAAGTACATGTCTTTCTTACATAACAAAAAATGAGAATACTATACAAGAAATACTTGACAGCATTAAGCGCCCAAACATTCAGATAATCGTATCCCAGAAGGTGAAGAAACTAATGAGCATTAATAATTTTTCCCATTTATTTATTTATTTATTATTATCACCATAATCTTGTTTATATTATATTGAATCACATATACCTTTACAGTGTATTGCATTTCTTTTAGAAGGAATATCATGCATATCAGTCAATATAGAGACATTAAAATTCCCAGGTAAACAAGACTGAAAGAATATAACAATAGCAGACTCACTCTTCAAGAAGTTCTGAAAAGAATGTTTGACCAGTAAAACTAAAGATACATATAGAAATAGAGAATAAAAGGCAACCAAGAAAATTACTAATTTAATGCTACGGACAAGAAATATCAACAATAACACTGAATGTTACCTTCCAGGATTTAAAAGGAAGTATTGGACCACAGGAACACTGTATATTCAACAGAAGAGAGTTTGAACATAATACTGAACTGGCAAAATAGAATTTTATGACTTTTGAGTAGAACATTACTGTTTTCTTTTTACTATGTTTTATTTTCCCAATTTAAGCATTTTACTTTCTTCTGAGTTGTTGATAGGTTCAGCAATTTGTTAAAATATTTTTGTTTGTTTCTTTAAGCGGAAACAAACTTTTCTTCCTTCCTGACCCCTCTAGAATTGGAAAATATTTGGGAGTATTTCTTATTTTGTGGCAGAAGGGTTATTTGTATCAGTTCAATAATGCTTATTGCATTGGTTCAGAAATTGGAAATACTCATTATTGGACATAGCTTTGACTGGAATGTCATATCTGAAGATTTATCAGGAAACTATGGAACTAAGGTGGATCTCAAGTAAACCAATAGAAGTTCATAGAAAGATGGCTTGACATCATAAATAGTTCTGCCTGGCAGAGAGAATTAGAGAAGATATATGAAAGAATTTATAACATAAAAGAACCTGGACTTTTCCAGCCCAGCATTATAATCAGTAGAGACTGCAAAAGAGCAACCACACCAGAGAATTATCTTGAGAAAGACATTGAAGGAAGAAAAAGAGACTGGTCTTTGCTAGCAAATACTTGGTAGGCAGGGCTGAATTAAGAAGGTTTATGTGTGACTTGTGTGCTGGGTATTTGCTTTTCAACAACTTGAGTAGTGGACATGTACATATTTTCTCAACAATATTTAAAACCATCGTGTCTCTGCCGTTACAGAGTCACAAACTAAATTATACAAAATTATAAGAAGTATTTTGAACATTATCTTTAAAATTCAGTAGTTTGAAAATTTGAAAGTTGTTTATCAACTGTCAGGAACTATGGAGTATGAGCAAAAGTTTTTTGATACGTAAATGTTTGCGGAAAAATGTAAAAATAAATAAATAAAATAAAGGAGTAACATGCCCCAAGCAAGTCCAAAGCCCAAGAGGCAGATATTGGATTCTGAAACTTTAGATGCCATCTCCTGGACACACTGAGGGAATTGGGCCCACAAAGCATTAGACAGCCTTATCTCCCTGATCCTGTTAGCCCCAGATCATCCTTCAACTCTCTTCAGTTGGAGGATCATGTTTGGAGTTCTTTCGAGTGGGTGAACTCTCATTTCACAGTTTTAGGATCTCAAGGGTGGTCCTACTCTAGCAGATTCACCAGGTTCAGCCTTTCTAGTAAGTAGTCTCTATTCCAACTCTACACTTCCACTGGGCTTTGCTCTAACAGAAGTTCTGCAGTGGCTCCAACCCTCTGGCAGATCTATACCTAAACTCCCAGGCTTTTTGATACATTCTTTGAAATCTCAGTGGAAGTCTTCACACTTGAATTTCAGAGCCTAAAGAATTACCTCTACAAGGACCAGCAGTTAGCATAATGGCTATGTCACTGGACTCCCATGTAGTCCACCGCAGTTTGCATCCCGGAACTGGTGGCTTAAACTCACGCCAGGCGCGCGTGTGCATGCGTGCCCAAGATCCCAAAAGGAGAATGGAGGAGAAGGGGTTGCAGCATGGCCATCCCCTCTGGGCAGTGATTTCTCTCTTTCTGTTTCTCTGTCTGTCTCTGTCTGTCTGGCGAGTGCATGCGCCCTATAGCAAAAAAAAAAAAAAAAACAGAAAAGAAAAGAAAAAAAAAAAAAAACTCTTCAAAAAAAAAAAAAAAGAAATACCTCTGCATACATATTGCCAAGATCTACTACTTATACATTCTACTGATACATTACAGAACATAGGATAGGATAGGGCAACAGACTTAATGGCAGGTAGACCTTCACCTGGAGCTTCTCGAAATACAGCTGGGGCTGAGGAACACTTTACTAGGAAGCAGGGGAACAGTCCTCATGTAGCTCAGGATGACATGCCCACCTTGAGCGAGTTTCCTGAAGTCACTTTCATCCTCTACACTTCTGGGCTTATGATAGGAGGGGTAGCGCCCTAAGGGCTCTTCTCTAATTTACTTGACAATTATCAATGTTGCCTTGCTATCTCTTTAGCAATCAGTCTGAATTTTTCTATATTAAATATGCTTTTTCCTTCTTTGCCACATGGCCAGACTGCAAACTCTCCAAAATTTTCTGTTCTGTTTCTCTTTTCATTGTAAGTTCTATGTTTAAGTCGCCTCATTTTCCTCTGAAACCTCAGAATAGCCTTTACAATTTGTATTTCTATCAGTATTCTGGTCACTGCCATTTAGCCAATTCTGAAAAGTTCCAGTTCATTTCTAAACTGTTTTTCTGAGCTTTCTTCAGAATCTAAACTTTTCCTATCTTTCTCCTCCAAGTTTCTCTCCATTACTAAGTTATAAGGTAACTTTCACATTTTTAGATAATCTACAGAAATACAACCTTACTAAACTACACTAATCTATTTAAGTCTGTTATTTAATTGCTAACATAAATATGAAAGATTAGGTGAATTTAAGATACTAGAGGTTTGGAATCAGCAGATGACATCATGGTTACATGGCTGGACTTCCACATAGTCAAACATGGCTCAAGTCCCAGACCCAAAGGCTTAAAACACATGACAGGAGTGTGTGCCAAGAGAACAGAGGAGAAGGGATTGCAGCATGGCCATCCCCATGGAGGTGGGGGTGATTTCTTGTTTTCTGTCTCTCTGTTTCCCTCTGTCTCTCTGGTGAGCACACATACACTATAGCAGAAATATCTCTACTAAAGAGAGAGAGAGATCATAGAGGCTTATTCGACTCACAGTTCTGGTGGTTAGAAAGTTCAAAGCAGAGACATGGCATCAAGCTACCCTACAACATGGCTGACAGAAGCAAAGAAGATGGTGGGCATGTACAGAGAGAGCTATGGGCAGCTTTCTCTCATAACAGGCCTTTATAAGAACTAACTCTTTCACAGAAGAGTCTCATTGGGTCATGTGAGACTTCATTAATCAGTGTGAGAGTAGATCCAATCACCACCCACTAGGTATCACTATCTCACTACATTAAATTTCAAACCATGAAACTTTGAAAGACAAGTCACTACCCAAATGATAACACAAGGCCTTCTTTTTATAATAAAGACACTAATTGTTTACATTAGGGCTCTACTTTTATGACCTAATCACCTCCCAAAGATCTTACCTCCCAATATCATCACTTTGGAGATTAGATTTAAACATTTGAATTTGGGCAAAACATTCTGACCATAGGAAAATGAATTGTGTCATTTCAGTGATTACAAATACTAATTAAATGAATCAAAGCTTATTCATAGTAGAATCTGTAAATCTCTCTAATAGGGCATCCTTGAAGAAGATCTAGGGGGAAAAAGGCAGAAAACTGAACTCTTAACTAGGAAACAAATCATTTTATACTTCTGCATTGTTTCATTAACTGTTATCCCAAATTGAGGCTGAGACACACAGTCTAAGCTTCCACACCATCATGCATTCTTTTCTTCATTAGGGTTGCAGCATTGACATTGCTGAGCTATCAATCCAATGCCATATGCAAGACTTAACAGTTATGCCCATGCTACAAAGGAGGAGGTGGAGGAGAAGGAGGAGGAAGAGGAAAGAGGAAGGAAAAGTGGAAAGAGAAGGAGAAGAAAATCGAAAGAAAGGGTAATGCAATGGCCTATTGGACAGATTATATTCAATAATGTCTCTTTCTCCTAGGAATGAATATCTTCTGGGCAACTTTTTATTCATATTGTAAAATATTTAATTAATGTTTAATAAGGTAAAAATAAGTCTTAAGAATACATCTAATCTACAAAGCAACTCTTCAAAGACTTTTCATTTTTCCTAGACAGCTGACTTTCTTTTTCATTGTTTTCCATCAGAACTGGGCTGTGGTTGTATGATTCATACAAAGAAGAACAGCATGCTAGTCATGGCTGACAAGTTCAGCAGCACAGGGGGCATGAGTAGAGAGATGGAACCTGCTGATTCTAATGACTGGTTGACAGCACCCTACCTCCCTCCCTTTGGCCGTTGCTCAAACCCCAGAAGTAGAATCCTATACGTACAAAGGAATTTCAAAATGTTCATGGAGAAACAGAATTAAAGTATCAATTTATTTTGGTGCAAAACATTTTTTGAAATTCATATATAGGCTTTTCATAATATACATTTTCCATGAACTAATTGCAGATTCCTGAGTCTCCGCTCAAACCTCTCCTGTCCGATCCTCTGAACTAGCTTCACTGTGTACAACCTGTGCAACACAGGGATTTACACATAGAAGAGCCCAGACTGTGTTAATGCTCTACTGATGCTGTCTTGAAATTCCTAAAAATTTCTGAACAAGGAACCTTGATTTTTCATTTTCTTTGGAACCAACAAATTTTGTGGCTAACCCTGCATATCTTCTAAAATCTCTGATAGAGTTAGAAAGCAGAGACCAATCTCAGTAATTTTTTGTCTTCTCCAAGCAAAATAAGTTTCCTTTAGAAGATTTATCTATATAAAAAAGGTAAAAGTGGAGTTTCTCTGGCAGAGGAGACCGAACCTTATCAATTGAATCTTTGTGTCTTCCTGTTATTGTCTCTGAAGTTAAGTCTGTAGCATCTTCAGAAGCTGTGAAATAGTTTGGAAGAGAAAGCCTTAGAGTTTATCTTAGTGAATATTGAAAAGTAAATATTGAGGAGTACTCACTCCACTAATCTAGCACCTAAATTTGCTTGTATTATATTAAACAATTTGTTTTCTTTCTTCTTTTTCTTTCTTCTTTCTTTCTTTCTTTTTTTCTTTCTTTCTCTCTCTCCCTCTTTCTTTCCTCTTTTTCTTTCTTTCTTCTTTCTTTTTTCTTCTTTCTTTCTCTTCTCTTTTTCTGTTTAGTTTTTTGCCGTAAAGTATGTGTACCTGCTGGAGAAAGAGACAGAGAAAGAAATAGGGGAAGTGAGAAATCGCCCCCCGGAGGGGATGGTGCACTATTATTCCTTCTTCTCCATTCTTCTCTCAAGATTTAGGGTAAGCACACACATTTGCCTGCAATGATTTTCAAGCCGCTGATTCCAGAACTTGAACAAAAAACAGCCATGTGAGATTCCAGTACCTTAAGCACAAGACCACCTGCTAGTCCCAATTTTCATTTTCTAAAAAGTGTTATTTGGTCTCTCCTCCTCCAAAATATGGCAAACAAAAACTACTAATTGTGCTTAGATGGCTTATGACAGCAACTAGATAGTGGGGGTTTCCGACTTGCTAGCCATTGTATTTAACTCTCTTTCTAATTATATCATTTAATCCCCACAATGCTGAATATCAGGGAACTATCTAGTACTATATAACTAATAGACTATGAAGCTGAAAGGTGGTAGGTACAGATGTGATTTTACACCAAGACAGCTTAACTACAACTTCCTTGAACTAAACTCAGTAAATGCTGAAATTAAGAATATGTTTGAACATCCCTAAAATTTTTTTTATTAATGATTATCTGTAGTAAAACTAAGTATGATTAAATAGAGATCATTTACATGAGTAAGTAGAAATGGTAGTAGTTTAAAATGTATAGGAATATGATAAAAGTCATTAGGAAAGAAAAGTTAGCATTTTGAATGCAATACTAAGATGTAATATATGAACTGTTGAAAATAATTCTTATTCATTATTAAAAGAAAAGAAAACTAAAAGAAGATATCTTTAGAAATTTGGTCTGGGTCCAATGTTTGTTGGTTTGCATGAGCAGAGTAGACCAGAAAAAGAGATTAGAAAGAAATAAAAGGATATTGAAATGTCAGTGATGAAAAAATATGAGGCAGTTCTACAACTGGACTCTTTATGTAATGTAGAAGAGTAAATTTGCATGTGAAAACTGGCTTTTCGGAGTTATATAAATATTTTCTTCTGAAAAACTCCATCACCCAAAATAACTCTTCCTACTGAAATCATTATGCTTCTGGGAATTGGACAAGTCGCATCACTTAGAATTCATTTTGTAGATTCTTTCACAGGAAAGCAATCAATTTAGTTTAAGAAACAAATCATTTTATGGTTGGCACCATCTGCATGATCAAATGAATCACTGAAGTCCTGCCTCTCCTTTAAAAAAAATAAAAGAAGAATGTGGTGAGATTAAATGGACGAATTCTATAAACAGATAATTTCTCGAAAAATACATAAACTATCATTTATTTTACTAATGCAATAAAATGCCAATAACATATAATTTTTGCCTAACAAAGTAGCAAAGTTTTTTATTTATCTTTCATTTGTTTGTTTTTGAAAACTCCAAGTAGTTAGAAGGTATAGATAAAAATCTATTTCCAAATAGAATTGGTAGAAATTTAGTCTCTTATAAAAGTTATTTATAATATAATAAAATTCCTTTAAACCCTTAACCCTTTTGATTCAGTAATTAAATTATTGAATGGAATTATATGTAGCCTTAATAAATAATAAGTAATAAAGTATTAAAGTAAAATTTGTGAAGACATTCATGATGTTAGTCTTTTGTTTTTTATTATTTTTGCTTATTTTTGCTATAAGGCATATGTGCTTGTCAGAGAAAGAAAAAAAAATCTTGCATTTTTGTCATTCTATTAAATGTCAAAGCTACCAATTTAAACGTGACAAAGAATAAGCAAAATATTAAATTCGACTTAATTATTTATTTATTTTGCTAGAGGACAGGTGCATTCACCAGAGAGAGAGAAAGAGAGAAGGCCTGGTCACGGTGCAATCCCTTTTCCTCCTTTTTTACTCCCTGTTAGGATTTACAGGCCCAAATACATGTGCCTGGCATGCTTTTCAAGCTGCCAACTGGAATTCGAACTGCTGTTGACCATGTGGGATGCAACTCTGTATGCACGGGGTTTAGTGACTATACTGCATGGCAAGTCCTCAACTGATTTTAAACAATCTAGTTGGGTCATCTTAGAGTATACACGTGAGCGAAGTCCTATTCCTTTTACAAATCACAATCATTCAAAATTTATGAAAGTTTTCCCCATTGAGAGAAAATAAAAACACAGTTGGGAAAAACAAAGAAAGACATTATAGTGGTTAAATTAGTAAACTCTCCTGGATTGCAGTACAGAAACCAAAAATTGATAGTCCTGCACTTTCCTAACAGCTGTGCATGCCTAGAAAACAAGTGTTACAAGTTTGTACATCTAGTGATCTAAACAGGAGACAAATTTGGGAGGATAATCACCCTCTCAAAATATTTTTTTTAGGCCAGACACAGTGATGCAGCAGTAATGCAATGCTCTGTGATGCTGAAGTCATCTGGGGAGATCCCAGCTTCATATTTCAAGGCCTTTCTGTGTACATCATGACATTTTTGAGCATGTGCATGAATCCAGATAGCTGAGGCTGTGGTAGGATCAGTGTGAAGATGGTGTACTCATTCTCATTTTCTTCTCTCTCTCTCACTTTCCTTCTCTCACAGAAGAAATAAACTTAAAAAAAAAAGAACTACATTATTCAGTAATCTTCATTCTTTCTAAGCATAATTTCTCATTTTAGAACTCAGTTTTAAGACAGCAAGTCACATTTTCCCACCTGCTTGCTACAAAGAATTTTAGTACCCTCCAGTATTATCTTCATAGAAGATGCAATCAGAGCAGAACTATGATAGGAGTTAAATATTTCATGTGCAGAATATAAATTCTTGTCAAAAAGGCTATTGCTAATGTCACTTTTCTTAATATAGTAAAGAACTTTCTTTGACATTTGAATCTATACCAATAGGATTGTCTCCATCAAATATAAAATCAAATTAAATTACTTTGTAAACAAAGGTTATGGCTTGGAGAATAAGGAGGGTACCAACTCCTTATATGATAAACTAACAGAAAATAATAGTTTGTCCATTTTTTAAGGTTGCTAATATCATCTAATTCTGTGAGTTGTTTGGTAAATTATTTTATTTTGTTTTTGCCAAGTGCTTGTGTATGAGCAAGAGACAGAGAGAGAGAAAAAAAAACATTCACCAATGTAGTCTGGTCATGGAGAAATACTTTGTTTGCCCTGTTTTTCTATTGCATCAGGATCCTGGGCACCTGGACACGCACTCCATGTTTTTTCCATGTCACAAGGGCGTGGTTAGGGAGGCAGCATTCAAACCAGGGTCTGTCATGTGTGATCTGGCTCCCTCTGTATAGTCCTTAACTGCTATGCTACAAGCTGTTCCTATTTTTTATTTTTCTTTCTATTTTTTTTTAAACTTTGAAAACTTGAGCTATGACTAAGTCCACATTGAGGAAGAACAGGTGTACATCATAGGAATCATGGCAGGATCCCAGTCTTAATGAATACATCATTAATTTGCTGTCATTTCTTTATAATAGTTTCACTTGGAAATTTGTTCTAACACAGAAAATTGGCTAGCAATGATGTTATTTTTCCTTCTTGTGACTTGTTTTGATTCTCATTTAGGGAAGTTATTTTCCCAAACATTTTTAAAACAAATTCTAAAAGGTTTATTTATTTCTTCCATGAGAGAGAGATAGGCACCCCCAACAGGGTCTTCACACCATGACCCACCCTCAGTCTCAACAAGTCCAGATCACGGACAGGCGCGCTCACGATCGCATGCAGAGGAAAGTCCAGTGACACTAACCGAGGGCCTCTTCATGTTGTTCCAGTCATGTAACTGTGAGTCACCACCTGGCCCCATTCACAAATAAATTGGAAATTTGACATCATATTTTACTTTGGAGTTGATATTTGACAATAACTCATATCAGAAAATGTTAACCTTTTTCTTGTGTTTAGATATAATGTGTATGCTATGGTCTGATGTTTGTGTCCCCTGAAAATTTATATGCTGAAATCCTATCCTCTAATGTCATAATATTAGGAGATGGTCATAAGGGTAAAGCCTTAATAAGTGAGACTAATACCCTGATAAAACAGACCCCAGAGAACTCATTCGCCCCTTTTTCTATGTGAAGACACAGCCATACATCACTTTCTATAAATCAGAAAGTAAGCACCAAATCGGGCAGCACCTTGACCTTGAACTCCAGCCTTTGAGTGTGTAAGGATGAAATTTCCATTTCTTAGATACTACCCAGTTTATGCCATTTTGTTACAGCATCCTGAATGAATTAAGAGACAGTAATAAAGAATTAAAAGATAGGACATTTCCAGAAATAGAGCCTTCTGACTCTTTCCATTTCCTCCTTTAGGGAAAAAAATGTATATTCTCTTAAATTTTGCATTATGGATATTTATTCCCATAAACTTTCTTCTAGAAAGTTGCCATGTCTGTAAACTTTGGAGGGGCATATTTACGTATTATTTTGTACCCTTGACTTTTCTGAGCACTTGACTCATAATTAGATAATCTGTTTGATTTCCTTCTTTAATGATTCAGGATTAATAGACACAGTCTATAGTGATCCAGAATTTAGAGCTTAAGATATAAAAGAAAATTGAGAATGAGGCTACTGTGTATAGACATATAGACATGCAGAATATCAGCAACTCTGAGAAGCTGGTAAACAGAAGATAATACATGAGGGAGAAATTAGAACCAAAAACCTCTGGAAGACAAAGAAGACTTGATCCTTGACTATTAGATTCGATGTTTAGTTGGACTGTATTTCCTCCTCATGTATGTCTGAGGATACCTCTTATATTCTTTAATAAATCTATAGTTTTGAGCCCAGTTGATAACATAAATTGAAACCATAAAACCTAGTACAGAATGGATGAATTATTTCACAAATTACTAATTTGTCAGCTCCTAATTTTACCACTTTGTATTTCTATTTCTTACTCTGGAAATTAAGCATCCTATATTGTTCTCATATTCTTATGAACATAATCACATCCCATGCACATACACTTTGTTTATGTTTAGTCTACTAAGAGCTTAGGCCAAACAATTGCTTCTTTGTTGAACCAAATCTGAATTTTAAAGTGCATTTACAAAGAAGTACATAGAATTTGTGATTTATACAAATAAATGTACGAACTCTTTAAGAGTTACATCCCAAGTATGGTTGTTCATATATCAATTTTATAATTTGAAACCATTTTCTCTGAAAGGTTTAAATGAAGTTTTGCATACTTGGAAATGATGAATTACACAGAAGCTCTTGCTCAGTGCTTAGAGGATTGCTAAAAATGGATCTGTGTTTCTAAGGACTATTGTCAGTATGGTGTGTCTTTATTTAATTTACTATTTTCACTCAGGAGAAACTATCCCATTGAGTTGTACATCTTTGGTGAAGCTATCTCATGTTTTTCAGTTTCCTTACCATTACATTGTTAGTAAGAACAGTACCAATGTCAGAGAGTTCTTGTAAAGATTAAATGAAATAGGGGACCAGCAGATGGTGTAATGGTTATGTCGCTGGACTTCCACATAGTCAATCGTGGTTCAAGTCCCAGATTCAGAGGCTTAAAATTTACCTCAGGAACCTGGATGTGCATGACCAAAATTCCAAGAGAATGGAGGAGAAGGGATTGTGGTGTGGCCATCTCCCCTGGGGAGTGATTTCTCTCTTTCTGTCTCTCTGTCTCTCTCTGCCTCTTCAATGAGTGCATGTGCCTTATAGCAAAAATCTTTCTCTAAAAAAATGAAATGAAATAAAACATAAAAGAACATTAAATAGATAATGTATGGCATTTAGGACACTATCTTGAATGTGCTAAACCCTCTGCATATATTAATGACATTTCTTTTATTTAGAGAGGTTTTTTTCTATAGGGCATGTGCACTCACCAGAAAGACACAGAGAGAGGGATAGAAAGTGAGAAATCACGCCCTGGGGGAATAGCCATGCCACAATTCCTTCTCCTCCATTTTCCTCTTGGGATCTTGGGCACGCACGCACATGCACCCGACGTGAGTTTAAGCCACCGAGTCCAGGACTCGAACCGCAATCGACTACATGGGAGTCCAGTGACATAGCCATTACACCAACTACTGGTCCCACTAATGAAATTTCTTAATAGATGAAATCATTTTTATGCAACATAGCTGGAAAGAAGTAATTGTGTTTTTTTAAGAATTATTTATTTAATTTTATTATTATTATTATTATTTTTTAATTTTTTATAGGGAATGAGCATTCACCAGAGAGAGAGAATGGGAAAGTGAGAACACAAGCTGCTAGGTCCATCACTTGAACCATGGTCAGCCATGTGGGAGTCTAGCACTTTAACCTCCATGTCACCTGGCTGCCCAAATGTATTTCTTTTTAACAGCTTTAATAATTCATATAATATACAATTAATTCACTATCTAATGTATAAAAATTAGAGGACTTTGTTATAGTCACAGAATTGTGCAAGCATCACTGCAATCCATTAAAATTGAACATTTTCTCACCCATGAAACTGTATATTTTCTATATCATCTCCCAATCTTCCATCACCCTTAGGGTTAACATCACAATTCCGCTTCTATATATTTGTAGATATATGTGTAGATTACACACACACACACACACAAACACACATATTCTGGACATGTCGTGATTAATAGTCAAGAAATGCATAGAAAAAATAAGTTTTCAGTTCAACATACATTTATCCCATTAACAATTCTAGGAATAGCAATTCTTAATGGATTTCTTGGAATTCTTAAAATAGAGCACATAGTGGGCTGTTCTCTTTTCTCAGAATTCTTTCAAGGTGGTAAAGAAGTATCAGGCACTTGAAAAGGTACTTGGTATGCTCTGCTTAGCATTCAACTGACCTTTTGGCCCATGTCCTACATACAGCCAATAATGTGATGATTAGGACCTTAGTTTGTTTAAGGTCAAGCCTACTCCTCTGTGCTCAGTGCAATAAAGAAAAATGTAGAAAACTCCTTTCCTTAGAAAAATGTTCTAAGATCCAGTGACTGAGACCAACCACAAAAATGGATTTTATGAATGGCTTGCTGAAAATCTCATAAAATGGTAACATCAGTTCAAATTTGACATTTGAATTGTTCCTATTCCAAACCTGTGCAGATGGGCAATTCACTACGTAAGTAATTTTTATGGCTAAGATAACACACCATAATGTTTGCCTTGTCCAAACTACCTTATGCTATAAAAGTCTTAATCAATTGCATTTCATAAAGTTCCTAGTACAGCAATGTTTGAAACTGTAGGGACAGTGCAAGAATTCAAAATCTGGAAACAATGCTCTGATTTTTTGCAAAACTGTCACTGATGTCTGAAATCCCTCAAACTGATAGGAGGGATCATGACACCTCCCCATACTCATAACATCAAAACTATTTCCATAGATGAATGATATTTAGGTGTCAAGATTCTCTGCAAGAATGTATTTCTGTAGATATTTCACACCTGATAATGAAAAGCTAAATGTAGCATTTAAAGTTGTAGGTAACATATTCTAAGCATTCAGAAAAAGAGAATTGTACAAGCTACTGATAGCAGGAAATTTTGTAATATGTTATTTGCAAACTGACATAATCTAAATGTCTACATTCCATAGTTTTCTGATTTAATGTTGCTTCATATATTTCCATTGTTAATCTGTATGGCAATTATGCAGCCTAAGGCAGAAAACTGAGACACAACATTTTAGTTCTTCTCGCCAAATTCCAACTGTAACATTGACTTCTACAATAAAGAAGAACAGGGAACCAGCAGTTAGTGTAATGGCTATGTCGTTGGACTCCCACATAGTCAAAGGCGGTTCAGGTCCCGGACCCGGTGGCTTAAAACTCATGCTGGGTGCATGCCCAAGATCCCGAGAGGAGAATGGAGGAGAAGGGATTGCGGCGTGACCATTCTCCCTGGTGGGTGATTTCTTGCTTTCTGTCTCCATGTCTCTCTCTGTCTATCTGGCAAGCACATGCGCCCTATAGTGAAAATCTCTCAAAAAAAAGCAAATAAAGAAAGAAAGAAGAACAGAGTAAATTTTCAATACTTTGTGAATTTTGTATGTTAATATAAATTGTGTCATATTTTACAACAGAGAAGAGATAGGGTGATCCATATTTTGATTAACATACCTTTCTACATTAGCTAGTTCTTTTTCTATAAAATCATAAGAAAACACCATACACAGTTCGCTGAACTTCTGTAATAAATATGTATCCAGTGTGGCTACCAATTACTTAGAATTTCTCTTGATACTATGTTACACAAAAATACATACAGAAAATATAAAAATGTATCCCTCATATCATAAAATATGTACTATGCTTGATTCTATCACATAAAAGTGTTTACAAATGTTTTTAAAAGTGTATATATTATATATACATAGACACGTACACATATATACCTCAAATGAAATTGTGTTGTGACTATGTGTTCTTCCTATTCATATTACTTACCAAATACCATAGCCACTGTCTGTACAATAAATTCAGCTCTGAAATTTTAAATAACCAGTGTAGTTGACTTTTTTGTTATTTATCTGTGATTATAAAATTATCCTGATTTTGAACGCATTATGGTTGAAAAAAATAATGTATTCACCTCTATTCACTACATATTTCTAGGACTTTAAATGTAGCCTATTCATTTTTACCAAAAACATAAAACCTGGCAATAAATCTTTATGGTGTCAGAGATATTTCTACCCACTCTAAAAATAAAACCCAAGCTATTTCTTTTCAGTGATAGTATCTGTGTTTAACTGCCTTGAACAAACATGATGGGGTCAGTTGTTACTGCAACTGTCACTTTCTGGTCATAGTAAAACTCACCCTATCTAAAACATCTGTGATAGATACAATTTAAAATTGTTACTGTTACCCACTTTCACCAATAAACCAGCAAGAGGAGTAAGTGCTTGTCTCACCTTTCTCCTATAAAAGATCAGAAATCCTGATTTTTACTTCTTCTCAAGAAAAGAGACTACCTTTCTATTATCAACAAAATTTTGACATGTAACTGCACAGTTTGGATGACTAATGCCAATATATGTTGCCAAAATTGAAACATAGAGAGCTGTTATTCATCAGTTTCTTTGACAAAACCAACCACTTTGGATGCACATTTTTATGCATCTCTGTTGAGTCTATTCCCAGATTTCTCAACCACAGCACTAACATTTTGGGCTACATAATTAATGGTTAGGAGGGCCGATCTGTGCACTGCAAGATGGGTAGCAGTAAACCTGGACTCTGCCCACTAGATGCCAGTACCATCCCTCCCAATTTTGACATCTTTCATATGCACAGAAAAGCTTAGCATGGGGGAACCAGAAGTTAGCCTAATGACTATGTCGCTGGACTCCCAAGTAGTCAAATGTGGTTCGAGTCCTGGACCTGGTGGTTTAAACTCAAACTGGGCGCGTGTGCATGCATGTCCAAGATCCCGAGAGGAGAATGGAGGAGAAGGGATTGCAGCATGGCTATCCCCCCTGGGCGATGATTTCTCACTTTCTGTCTCTCTGTCTCTCTGGCAAGTGTATGCACCCTGTAACAAAAACCTCTCAAAAAAGAAAAGAAAAGAAAACAAGAAAACCTTAGCATGGGTAGCAGCTAACCATGCTAAGGTTTTCTTTTTGAGAAATTTTTGCTATAGGGTGCATGTGTTCATTGGAGAGCCACAAAGACAGAAAGTGAGAAATCACCCCCCAGAGGGGATAGCCAAGCCCTAAAAATTTAAAATTTGCAAAATTTTAAATGTGTTATGAAAATATCTGTTTAGCTTACTAATTTAGTCCATTTATATTACTTGTGATTATTGAAATATTTGTTTTTTATTTTTAAATTATTATTCATACATTAAATTACTATACATCATTTTGATTATGAAGAGACTTTACCCTGCATGATATACACCTCAGTCTAGTCCAGAGGATATTATATACATCCTCATTAATAGATAAAAACCTTATCTGTGTCCCACATGTATCTTACCTCTCCATTTTTCCCCCAAATTTCCTTTCCAATGCTCTTCTCCTCCCACTCTCTTTCCACTTGTCTCTAGTGTCCATTACAATTTTTAATGCTTTTATGTTCTCCAATCTTTCAGTCTCTACCATAGAGTGCAGACAGTCGGTATATGTTAAGTGGAGACATACATGTCCCTCTTTCATAGCCTGACTTTTTTCACTCAGCAACAAATCTTCCATATTCATCCAATTTCTATCAAATTCCAGGTCCTTGTTGTTTTTTTTTTTTTATGGCTGCATAGTATTACATGGAGTACATGTGCCATAATTTTTCAATCCATTCATCTGTTTGTGGACATTTGGGTGGATTCCATGTTTTAGCAATCATGAATAATGCTGCAATGAAAAAAGTTGTGCAAGCACCTTTCTGACTGAATATTCTTCTGCCCTTTGGGTAGATACTCAGGATTGGGATTGCTGGATAATATGGTAATTCTATTTGAAGGTCTTTAAGAAACCTCCGTATCATTCTCCATAGTGGCTGGAGCAAGTTACATTCCCACCAACAGTATATGAGTGTCCCTCTTTCAACACATCCTCTCCAGCACTTCTCATTATTTGTTTTTTTAATCTTCGCCATTCTGATTGGAGTTAGGTGGTACCTCATTGTGGTTTTGATCTGCATCTCCCTTACAATGAGGGATGTTAAACATTTTTTCATATGCTTTTTGGCTGTTTGTATCTCTTAGAGAGTTGTTTATTTAGCTTATTTTCCCATCTTTTAATTGGGTTAATCATTTTCTTCTGGGTAAGCTGCTTGAGTTCTCTGTGTATTCTGGTCATCAGTCCCTTATCTGAGACACAGTTAACAAAAATTCTCTCCCATTCTGAGGATTATTAATACACACTAATTTTGGTGTCCTTTGCTGTGCAGAAACTCCTTAATCTGATGTAATCCCACAAGTCTGTTTTGGGTATTATGCCTGTATTTTGAGGGTCTTGGTTAAGAATTCTTTGCCAGGATCAGCAGTTGGTGTAATGGCTATGTCGCTGGACTCCCATGTAGTTGACCGCAGTTTGAGTCCCAGACCCAGTGGCTGAAACTCATGCCGGACATGTGTGCATTTATGCCCAAGATCCCGAGAATGGAGGAGAAGGGATTGCATCATGGCCATACCCCTGGAGTGGGGAGTAATATATCACTTTCTGTCTCTCTGTCTCTCTTTCTGGTGAGTGCACACACTCTATAGCAAAAATAAATAAATAAAAAGGTCTTTGCCTACCCCAATGTCTCCCAGAGATTTTCCAGTGTTTTCCACCAGTAGTTTTATAGTTTGTGGTCTTAGGTTTAGATCTTTGATCCACTTTGAGTTGATTTTTGTTAATGGTGACAGATAGGGGTTCATATTCATCTTTCTGCAGATGGATACCCAGTTTTTCCAGCACAATTTGCTAAAGAGGTTTTCCTTTTCCCATTGGATTGACTGGTACCCTTTGTCAAAGGTCAGTTGGCTGTATGTTCTGGGATTTATTTCTGGAGTCTCTACTCTGTCCCATTGGTCCTCATGTCTGTTTTTGTGCCAATACCATGCTGCTTTGATTATCACAGCTTTGTAGTATATTTTGGGGTCAAGAAATGAGATGCCACCTACTTCAGTCTTCTTGCGCAGAATGGCTTTAGCAGAATGGGGTCCAGACAAATTCTATGATTGTCTTTTCTGTGAAGAATTTCTCTTGTAATTTTATAGGGACTGCATTAAACATGTAGATTAATTTGGATAGGATTGCCATTTTGATTACATTGATTCTGCCAATCCAGGAAAATGGAAGGTCCTTCCACTTTTTAGTATCCTTTTCAATTTTCTTTTTAAAGTTTTCATAATTTTCCTTGTAGAGTTCTTTGACTTCTTTGGTTAGTTTCATTCCTAAGTATCTTATGCTTCTTCTGGCTATGGTAAATGGAATTATTTTCTTACAAATACCTATATATAAATACTATAGGTATTTGTAAGTAAATGATGTATCCTGCCACTTTAATGTATGCATTTATTGCTTTGAGAAGTTTTTTCATGGATACTATTGGGTCTTCTATGTATACAATCATGTCATCTGCAAAGGAGATAATTCCAGCTCTCCTTTCCCTATTGGAATGCCTTTTATTTCCTTCTCTTATCTGATCACACTGGCTAGAGCTTTCAGTACTATATTAAATAGAAGCAGAGAAAGTAGGCAGCCTTGTCTTGTACCTGTTTTTACTGGAAAAGCTTTCAGCTTTTCCCCATTCAATATAATGGTAGCTGTAGGTTTTCCCTAAGTGGCTTTTATTATGCTGTGAAAAAAGTCCTTCTATGCCAATTTTTGCAAGAGTCTTGATCAAAAAGTCATGTTGTATTTTGTTGAATGCTTTTTCCACATCAATTGAAATAATCAAATGATATTTACCTTTCTTTCTGTTAATATGGTGTATTACATTTATGGTTTTGCTTATGTTCAACCACCCTTGCATCCCTGGAATAAAGCCTTCCTGGTCGTGATGAATAATCTTTTTTATATGCTGTTGAATACGGTTAGCAAGTGTCTTGTTGAGAATTTTTGCATTTATATTCATCAAGGATATAGGTCTGTAATTTTGTGGGTTTCTTGTTTGTTTGTTTGTTTTCCTTATCCATTTTGGGAATGAGGGTTATAGAGGTTTTATAGAATTAATTTGAAAGAGTTCTTTCCTTTTGGATCTCTAGAAACAGTGTGAATAGAATGGAGGTTACTTCTTCATTAAAAGTTTTGTAAAATTTGGCAGAGAAGTCATCAGGGCCTGGACTTTTGTTTGTTGGGAGGTTATTTTTTACTGATTCAATCTCATTGCTTGTTATAGATCTATTCAGGGTTTCTATGTCTTCCTGAGTCAATCTTGGTAGATTATAAGCATCCAGGAATTTGTTCATCTCATCTAAATTTTTTTCTTCGTTGGCATGGCGTCACTCATAGTAACCTCTAATGATGTTTTTTATTTCTGTTATGTCTCTTGTAACGTTGCCTGATTCGTTGTGAATTTGACTTATCTGGTTTCTTTATCTCTTCTTCTTAATTAGTCTGTCTAATAGTGTGTCAATCTTGTTTATCTTTCAAAGAACCAGCTTTTGCTTTCATTTATTTTCTGTATAGTTCACTTGTTTTCTATTTCATTTATTCCTACTCAAATCTTTATTATTTCTTTACTCTTTTTTTTTTTTTTTGGATCTTTTGTTGTTCTTTTTTAGAATTTCCTGGGCTATAATGTTAGGTTGTCTTTTTGCCACCTGTCCATCTTTTTCTTGTGCACACTAATTGCTATGAACTTCCCTCTTATGCTTATGACTGCTTTTGCAGTATCCCATAGATTATGGAAACTCGCATAGTCATTATCATTAGTTTCCATGAATCTTTTGATTTCCATTTTTATCTCTGCAGTAGTCAAGGAGTCATTGAGAAGTAGGTTATTTAGTGTCCATGTATTTGTATATATTCTAGTACTTTTCCTGAGATTAATATCAAGTTTAATTCCATCATGTCAGAGAAGATACTAGACACAGTTTTTATGCATTTGAATCTTTAAAAGCTGGTTTTATACTGTATCATGTGATCAATCTTTGAGAAAGTACCATGTGGGGCTGAGAAAAATGTATATTTCGTATTTTGGGGGTGAAAAGTTCTATTGATGTCTATCAAGTCCATCTGATTTATATTATAATTTAGGTCCTGAATCTCTTTGCTTATGTTTTGTCTCATAGACCTGTCTAAAGGAGATAACAAGGTGTTGAGAACTCCAACAGTCTATCTCTACTTTTAGATCTAGCAGTCTTTCCTTTACATATCTGGGTGCTCCTGAGTTCAGTGCATAGATATTCATAACCATTATATCTTCTTGGTAAATTAGCCCTTTTACTACTATATAATGCCCTTCTTTGTCTTTTTTTACAGTTTTTGTCTTAAAGTCTATTTTGTCCAAAATCAGTATAGAAACTTCCGCTCTTTATTGGTTTCCATTTGCATGAGATACCTTTTTGCAGCCTTTCACTTTTAGCCTATGTATTTCTATCCATGTGATGAGTTTCTTGTAGGCAGCAGATGGAGGATTTCTGATTTTTAATCCATTCAGCCAGTCTGTGTCTCTTGATCAGAGAATTTAATCCATGGGCATTCAACATTATTATCAATATTTCCAGTCTTATCCCTACCATTAAGTTGGCCATATTCCTGGTTGTTTTTTTTTTGTTTGTTTGTTTGTTTTCTTATTGCTGTCTGTCTCTCTTTAGTTTTCTTGGGATAGTACTCCTTTCAGAATTTTTTGAAGAGCTGGTCTGGAGTTGGTAAATTCTATCAGGTTTTGTTTATCCAAGAATGTTTTTATTTTCTTTTCTCATATGAAGGATAATATTCCTGGGTATAGTATTCTTGGTTAAAACTGTTTTTAATTTAACAATTTGAATTTATTTCCCCTTTCTCTCTTGCCAGTCTTACTATATTTTCTTTGTCTGTTGTTTTGGTTAATCTAGCTATGCTGTGGTGTGGAGAGAATCTTCTATTTGTACTTCTTTTTCACTCTTTTAGTTAATTATGAAATTGCATAATTTTGAGTGGTCAGACTCAAACTTGTTTTTCTCTGCCCTGTCATTTTCTGAAACAATTTTGCAAACTGTAAGGTTTATCATCATGGTTTCTCAACTCTTTTACAGATTGAACTGATTTATCATTTTCCCTCCATTAATTTTAGTGGCTCTGTTTGCTTTTGTGTACAAATATTCTCTTACAAATGCAAACATATTATGACTGGGTTTACAATTTATACAATTAACAAATGAGTTATATATTTTACATTTAGTGGGATTATTGATGTAACTGAACATTTTTACAATTTGTAAGATCTTACCATATTTTCTATTTTCTGTCATATATTTTCACTGCTCTTCTTTCCTACTATGTTGAAATTAATGCTAGTCAAATTAATGCTATTTTTCTTTGTGCCGTTGCACCTTCTAGCAGTTTAAAATTTACAAATGGGGGACAAGCAGATGGCATAATGGCTATGTTGCTGAACTCCCATGTAATTAACCACAATTCAAGTCCTGGACCAGTGGCTTAGTCTCACACCAGGTACGTGTGCCTGTGTGCCCAAGATCCCACTAGGAGAATGGAGTAAAAGGAATTGTGATATTTTGTGGCCACCCCAGGTGTGGTGATTTCTCACTTTCTTTCTTTCTGTCTCTCTCTGTCGTTCTGGCAAGCACAGGTGCTCTACAGGAAAAACCTCTCAAAAAAAAAAAGTTACAAATGGCTTTCTCTGTGGTTTCTGCCATAAATAGTAAGAATATAATTTTTAAAATATATACTTAATTGCAGATATTCCTTTAAGATCCCTAATGTTATTAATTCTTTCTAACCTTTTTTCAAAGACTTTTTTTTTCATTTCTGTGTTATTTTGTAGTTTCTTATTTATTTTTAAAATTATGCTCCACATCTCTATAAAACAGATTTTCAGATGCTCATAGTATGTGATAATCAAATCAAGGGTACTATGATATTCATCATTTTCAACAAAGAATCCCACATTATGATATGTCTTGTTAAGTTGTGCTCATTATCAAAAACATTTTTTCCATCCAGACACCCGTTCCTGCCAAGGGCCTTGCCAGACAGGAGACTGCCTGTGACTGGAGGACTTAATGGTAAGAATTATGGTTCATTCCTTTCCCCACTCACCTTTGAACACTCAGGACTTCAGTGTTTTGGATAGTGCATGTTGGTGCACATTACCCACCATGCAATCTCTTCTCTGTTACTGAGTTGAAGTTCAACAGCTCATTTTCAAGCACACATGTTCTCTAAAAACAGGGAAGACTTTGGGTCACCCATTACCAGTGACAACAATACAATGTGCTGGTGAACAACAGGGAGGCAGAGCAGAAAAACGATTGCCAATTTCCTACTCACTTAGAACCTTTGAATGCTCAGAGATACCTTGAATAATTTAGGAAGGAACATATAGATCACCAAATAACTAGGAACAATGACAGAGGCATAAGAAATATGGGCAACCAACAAAATGTCCTCCCCTAAGAGTAAACATCAATTCTGCATCACCCACAGACAACACAGTATTGTCAGATAAACAATTCAGAATATTTGTAGTGACAAAAGTAAATGAGATGCAAGAGAAAAGAAACAATGAACTCCAGAAGATGAAGAAGTCATTTCACAATTTGAAAGAAGAAATAGACACCATAAAAAAGAATAAAATGAAATTGTTAGAGAGAATAATGTGATACAGAATATTAAAACTTCCCTCAAAAGTATTAAAAGTAGATTAGAACATGCAGAAGATTGAATCTTGAAAATAGAATATAAAACCTCTGATCTAGGTAAAATTATCAAAAAGACAGAAATCAACCAAGAAAAGTAAGGATAATGTACAAGAAATTCTAGACACCATCAAGCACACAAACATCCAGATAATTGGTATCCCAGAAGAGGAAGAAAATAACAAGGGCATTGATAATTTATTCCATGAAATCCTGGAACATAACTTTCTAAACCAAAGAGGCATTCAAATATCCAAACCCAGGAAATACATAGGACCTCAAAGGAAATTAACCCAAGAAGATCCTCTCCAAGACACGTCATAGCTAGAATGACCAAAACCACACACAAAGACAAGATACTAAAATTGGCAAGAGGGAAATAACAAGTTACTTACAAAGGTTATCCCATCAGGCTAACATCAGATCTTTCATCAGAAACAATGCAGGCAAGGAGAGAATGGGGAAATATGTTCAAAATGCTAAATGGAAAACAATTTCAACAAAAAATAATGTACCTGGCAAGATTATCATTCATATGGGAAAAAATAAAAATAAAAAAATTATGATATAAAGAAAACCTGAAAGAATTTACCAACTCTAGACCAGGTCTTCAAGAGGTCCTGAAGGGAGTGCTATACAAGAACTAAAAAGTCAGATGGATGGTTATAGGAGAACAAAAAATAACCAAGAAAAAAATGGCTTAATTAATGATAAGAACATGTCCATAAATATCAATAATAACATCAAAAGTTATTGGATTAAATTCTCCAATCAAGAGAAACAGACTGGCTGAATGGATTAAAAAATAGAAACCCTGTATCTGTTGCCTGCAAGAAATGCACCAGGGACCAGCTATATCGCTAGACAACCACGAAGTCGACCCCAGTGTGAGTCCCGGACCCGGTGGCTTAAACTCACTCTGGGCACATGTACGTGCGTGCCCAAGATCCCAAGAGGAGAATAGAGGAGAAGGGATAGTGGCGTGGCCATCCCCCCTGGGGGGTGATTTCTCACTTTCTGTCTCTCTGTCTCTCTCTGTCTGTCTGGTGAGCACACGCACCCTATAAC
The DNA here is from genome assembly GCF_000334495.1 of Tupaia belangeri chinensis. Classification (NCBI taxonomy): domain Eukaryota; kingdom Metazoa; phylum Chordata; class Mammalia; order Scandentia; family Tupaiidae; genus Tupaia; species Tupaia belangeri. The sequence continues at coordinate 54,513 of NW_006159700.1, forward strand.
AAAAACCTCTCCAAAAAAAAAAAATGCACCATATGGATAAAGATATGCATAGACTAAAAGTGAAAGACTGGAAAAGATATTCCATGCAAATGGAAATAAAAAAAGAGCATGAATTTTGATACTGATTTCAGACAAAATAGGCTTCAAGACAAAGACCGTAAGAAGAGACAAAGAAGGGCATTATATGGTAGTAAATGGGCTGATGTATCAAGAAGACATATTGCTTATAATTATCTATGCCCCCAACACAGGAGCACCTACATATGTGAAGGAAAGGGGGCTGGAGCTAAAAGGAGAGAGAGAGTGCAGCATTATAATTGTTAGGGGTCTCGACACTTCATTAACTCCTTTAGACAGATCTTCTCAACAAAAATTAAGCAGAGAGATATAGGACCTCAATGATACTATAAAACAAATGGCTTGACAGACATCTATAGAACTTTCCACCCTTAGATCACAAAATAAACATTTTTCTCACCTCAGCATGAAACCTTTTCAAAGATTGACTATATGATAGGACACAAATCAAAGTCTTTACAGATTGAAAAGCATAAAAACTATATCTAGCGTCTTCTCTACAATGATAGAATTAAACTCGATACTAATTTCAAGAAACTCCCTTGAAAATACATAAACATATAGAAACTAAACAACTTACTTTTGAATGGCTTATTAACTACTGAAGAAATTAAGTATGAATTCAAAAAATTTATGAAAACAAATGATAATGAGTACACAAGTTTTCATAATCTATGGGACACCACAAAAACAGTCATAAGAGGGAAATTCACAGCAATTAGGGTACATAAGAAAAAGATGGAAAGGTGAAAATATTCAACCTTACATTATACCAGAAGGAACTGAAAAAAACAACAACAAGAAAAAAAATAATACCAGATAAAAAGAAACCATGAAGCTTTGAGCAGAAATAAATAAAATAGAAAATAAATGAACTATACAGAAAATAAATGAAAGCAAAAGATGGTTCTTTGAAAAGATTAATAAGATTGCCCCATCATTAGCTAGACTGATAAAGAAGAAGAAAGAAAGAAACCAGATAAATCAAATATGTAATGAAACAGGCAACATTACAACAGACATAATAGAAATGCAAAACATCATCAGAGGATAATAAGAGCAACTATGCCAACAAATAGGAGAACATGGAAGATATTGACAAATTTCTGGATGCATATAATCTGTCAAGATTGAATCAGGAAGACATAGAAAACCTGAATAAACCCATAACAAGCCATGAGATTGAATCAGTAATAAATAACCTCCTGACAAAGAAAAGCCCAGGTCCTGATGACTTTACTTCTGAATTCTACAGAACTTTTAAAGAAGAGTTAACAACTCCCATTCTACTCAATATTTATAAAAATCCAAAATGTAGAGAACTTTCCAAATTCATTTTATGAAGTCTCCATCATCCTCATTCCCAAAACAGATAAAGACATAACAAAAAAGGAAAATTACAGACCAATATATCTGATGAATATAGATGCAAAAATTCTCAGCAAGATACTTGCAAATCATATCCAACAATATATAAAACAGATTATTTATCACGACTAGGTAAGCTATATTCTACGGATGCAAGTGTGGTTCAACATATGAAAGACCTGAATATAATACACCATATTAACAGAAAGAAAGATAAAAAAAACATATTATCATTTCAACCAATGCAGAGAAAGCATTTAATAAAATACCACATCCCTACATGATTAAGACTCTCAGCAAGATTGGTGTAAAAGGTTATTTCTCAACACAATAAAAGCCACATATGGGGAACCAGCTGTTAGCATAATGGCTATGTCGCTGGACTCCCACGTAGTCGACCGAGGTTCGCATTCCAACCCGGTGGCTTAAAACTCACGCTGGGCACGTGTGCATGCTTGCCCAAGATCCTGAGAGGAGAGTGGAGGAGAAGGGATTGCGGCCTGACAATCCCCTCTAGGGGGTGATTTCTCGCTTTCTGTCTCTATGTCTCACTGTCTGTCTGGCAAGCACATGCGCCCTATAGCGAAAATCTCTCTCAAAAAAAAAAAAAAAGCCATATGAAAAATCTATAACTATCATGATACTGAATGGGGAAAAGTTAAAAGCTTTTTCACTAAAAACTGGTACTAGACAAAACTGCCCACTTTCTCCACTGCTTTTTAATATCATGCTGGATCCTTAGCCAATGCAATCAGAAAGGAGAATAATATAAAAGGCATTCAAATTGGAAAGAAGAATTTAAAATAATTTTATTTGCAGATGACATGATGTATACTTAGAAGACACAAAGGTTTCCATTAAAAAAAAAATCTCAAAATAATAAATGAATGTAGTAAAGTGGCAGGATGCAAAATCAACATTCAAATATCTATAGCATTTCTGTAAACAAACAAGTTGAACAAAGTAGATCTGAAGAAGGGAATCCCTTTTGCCATAGCCTCAAAATAAACCCCAAAGCGTACAGCCAACTGATTTTTGACAAAGGATGCCAGTCAATCCATTGAGAAAAGGGATACCTCTTTAGCAAGTGGTGCTGGAAAAACTGGGTATCCACCGCCAGAAAGATAAAACGGAATCCCATATTTCACCTTTAACAAAAAAATAAATTCAAAATGGATCAAATATCTGAACCTAAGACCTAAAACTATAAAACTACTGTTGGAAAACACTGGGAACTCTGGAAGACATTGGGGTAGACTCTCAAAGCACGGTCAATAAACCCTAAAATAGACAAGTGGGACTATATCAAATTAAGAAGTTTCTGCACAGCAAAGAACACAGGAATTAGTGTGAATCAACAACCCTCAGAATGGGAGAATATTTTTGTAAAATATGCCTCAGACAAGAAACTAATAACCTGAAAATGCAGGGAACTCAAGCAGCTTACCTGAAAAAATATATATATTAACCCAATTAAAAGCTGAACAAAAATATCGCTAAGGAAGACATATGAACACCAATAAGCATATGAGGAAATGCTCAACATCCCTCATCATATGGGAGATACAGATTAAAACCCCAATGAGAAACCACCTAACCCTGTCAGAATGAAGATTAAATACAAAAAGTGATAAGCCATATAAAAACAAGACCCTGGCATTTGACAGAAAGTGGATGAAATATGAAAGACTTAACTGCTGAGTGAAGCAAGCCAGTCTATGAAGGAGAGGAATTATATGCCTCCACTTAATATAAACCAAATGTCCACACTCAATAGTCAAAACTAAGAAAATGGTTATAAATTCATGCTTTTTTAGCAATGTGTTTTATTATTTCTTTTTTCTTTTATTTTTTCTCTTTTTTCTTTTTTTATAAATTTATTTATTTATTTTACATTTTTTGATACATTCAATCACATTATGTGTTTATTTATTTTACACTTTTTAATACCTTCAATCACATTATTTAGCTTACAAGGTGATCATTTCAATATAAGAACATTTCTCCCCAGTCAAGTTGATAAAAATATTTCTAATACGCTTTTGAGAGCCCTAATCATATTTGTATTTATTTATTTTGCAAAATATAACATGATAAAATTTGAATATGAAGTTCAATTATTCTCAGTATTGACTTTTGCTTTTTTGCCAATATTTTTTTATACAAGATTTCCAAAATTTACTCATTTTTAATTTGTGACATTTGCTTATTCTCAAGGTTGGGTCTCAGTGGACTGCAAATTATTTGAGCTTTCCTCTGAAAGGAAAACATTCCCAACAATAATTCAAGAAGTTTATTAACTCTATTCTCTTTCTATGCTTAACAAAAAAAATGCAACCTCTGAGACCATACTCATCACAGGTAACTCAGTTAAGTTCAGCTGGTCCACAGGTTTATTCTTACTTTTTTGTACTGCTATTCATTTTTTGTTATATAGCCAAGTACATTTTTATTTTTTCTAGGTATAAGTTTGTTATGTTCTTACTGTTTTGCATTTGACCAGGTAAGATACTTGTTCTAGATAATTTTTAAGGTCTTTGCCACAGGGCATGTGCATTTACTAGAGAGAGACAGAGCAAGACATTGAGAGGAAAAGTGAGAAATCACCCCCACAGAAGGAATGGCCATACCACCATCCCTTCTCCATCCTCCTCCTGAGGTTTTGACCATCAATGCACATGTGTCTGGTATAAGTTTTTTATACTCCCAGGTCCAGAACTCAAACTATGATAAGTCATATGGGAAACAAGTACCTTAACCACTATGCCATCTACTGCCCCTTACATTAGTTCTATTTAATAGTATTCTCGATTCTCAGTTTATTATCTGTCTTTTACTTTTCTGCACTATATTTCAGAAAATGAACTCATACAGACGTTGTTACCCAAGCTGCTTGGATTTTTCTAAAGCAGGCTCAAGGAAAGAATCAAGGAGCAAAAGTAGAAAGAACAGGACTAGAGATGATAATATCAACTGTCTACATTTCTATAAGTAATTCCTTTATTTCAATCTCTATTTGAACCCATCTGAATTGGAGTCTGCCTCCTGCCAGGACTGACAAACAGAGGGAATGACAATGTTTGTAAATAATACTCCATCTTGATAGGAAGCCTCTTGTTACCCTTAATCACTTTCGAAGTGCTCTAACACATTATTGTGTTTCTTAGCTCAATAAATACTGGTTAAATTAGATCATGCAATACTTGACAGATATTTCAGTGTTAGAAAATATCAACACAGACTCAGACCTCTCTTTATGAATGGGATCAAGAGTTCTGAGAATCAAGAGTAAATTTGGTGGGGACTAGCAGTTAGCGTAATGGCTATGTCGCTGGACTCCCACGTAGTCAACCGTGGTTCAAGTCCTGGACCCAGTGGCTTAAACTCACGCAGGGGGCATGTGCATGCGTTCCCAAGATCCCAAAAGGAGAATGGAGGAGAAGGGATTGTGGCGTGGCCATCCCCCCTGGGGAGTGATTTCTTGCTTCTGTCTCTCTGTCTCTCTTTGTCTGATGAGTGCACGCGCCCTATAGCAAAAACCTCTCCAAAAAAAAGAATAGGTTTGGTTAGATTTGTCCTTGTTTTACTAGATTTGGCTTCTTTGCATATATATCCCACATTTGTCTCTGTATAGACTGACATGCATGGCACTCCCTCTTGAAAAAGCAATGTAACACACTAAAGTTATATGTAATCCAATGTAATATAAAGAAGATTATAATGATAATAAAAATTAAAAAATAAAAAAGAATTATGCACTACAAAAAAAGACTAAGAAATGATAAATATATAAACCATATCATATTTAAAATACCACCTTTAAGTAGGTGAATTTGAACTGCTGCCAAGTTGCTCTTCTAATAATTATTGCTATTCTTCTGGGTAAGATGTTTGAAAATCTGGGCATTCTGTTATTTCATTTTACATCATCAAGTAAAGGATTAGGAAATTAACTGATTAACAGACTTCCTTCAAGCATGTCACCCTCTGAAACCAGGTGGCATCCATTGAGGGCTACATGTTATTTTTTTAAATTTGTTTATTTGCATTCATTCACTGTACATCATTATAGCATATAAAGTGAGATTTTCCATCCAGAGTAACTGTATATTGGCTCAATCAGGCACACCAACATACATGTTATTGTCAACAAATAATTTTCCATTTCTTGTTTCCTGTATGTTTTGCTTTTTTTTTTCCCATCCTTGATTCCCTATCTCTTACCCTCTGCCATCTCCAACAATCTTCTCACACTGTCTCTGGTATCCATGTTTGCTTTCTATACTTTTCCCCCCATATTTTATTGAGTCACTAAAGATCTTAATTAATCTAAGTATTTTCGTAGCAAGCACAGCTGATATGTACATTTCCATAAACACAAGTCCAACTTTAGGCATAAGCCTCAGTGAGTAGAATAAACATCCTATAAAGTAGCACCTAGCTGGGGCTACATATTTTACTGCAGGTATCGAATAGGTATTTTTAATGCATTTTTTTTTAATTTCAAGAAAAACAGTTTTCGGTTTTTTTTCTGAAACTTTTTTTAACTTAATTTACACCTAAGCATTGTCACAGCATACAAAATGTGATTTCCCATCCAGAATATACTGCATAGTGGCTTAATCGTGCATATTATTTCAAGGAATTTCCATTCCTAGTTTCTAGATTTTTTTTTACCCCCTATTTCTGATCATCTGTCCTTTCCCACCCTCTTCTCACACTGTCTCTGGTATCTACGGTTGTCTTCCATTCCTTCCCCTCCCCCTACATTGTATTAATCACACAATTTCTTAAATAATCTAACTACTTTCAATAGCACCACGTCAGTGTCTATGACAGACACCTTCAAGTTCTGGTACCTGCAAAACCCTTTCAACACCCTTATGCACAAGGCTCCCCATTTACCTGAGAGACATCGACTTTTGTGTCTTTTAATAAGGGAACAAGGAGGGGTTGGTTGTGGATCCTATTTTTTAGGGGGTTTTTGTTGTTGTTTTTTAATTCAAAAATATCCTTCTACCCCCAGTCCCATGAATAGAGTTCACTAGGCCCTTGCCCATATATAATCTCCAGACCCTTTACAATATCACTGTTTGTAAATAAATTTATTAAGAAAATTTAAAAAGAATTTTACCTTCTGAAGTATTCCAGGAGTTCTCTTAACAAACATTTACCTTATGAAATAAGGTATCAACATTTACCTTATGAAATAAATGTTCTATTTCTTAACACATACTATGCATTCTCCTGTTTGACACATTCATCAAATCCAGTAAGGACAGAGACAGCAAACAAAATTATAATGGTATCATGCCATTTCACACTCATTGCATAATCATAAACTGACAGTAGGACAAAAAGTTAATTCCTAGGGTGTGTGGGTGGTGATCAGCATAGCTAAAGATATTGCAGTTCCTGAGAGGTAATCCTTACATAGGTACATGCTCTCTTATGCTAACATGACACCTGCACGCATTGTCTTGAATATCTAATTGTTCATCTTTGGTTCATTCTTACATCAAATTTTCTGTGTGGAAATAAATCTACTTACAATTTAGTATAACATTCTTTATTTATAAGAACACAAAAGACAAAGTATTTTCTCGTCAAAGGGAAATATGTATCTAATTTGGTCATTTTTTTTTTTATATTCAATACTAGAAGAGAGAAAAATAGGGAAGGGGATATAAAATTGTAAGTAATACAGGATTTTGTTCCGTAAAGTTCGATCACTATATTGAGTCAACGTCTGTTTCTACATGCTGACCTAGGTCATATAGATTCAAAATATTCAATACTAGAAGAGAGAAAAATAGGGAAGGGGATATAAAATATATTCTAATACAGGATTTTGTTCCGTAAAGTTCGATCACTATATTGAGTCAACGTCTGTTTCTACATGCTGACCTAGGTCATATAGATTCAAAGACATGGAACTTCTAACTCTTCCATCAATGACTTTGTAAATTGACTGTAACTATTAAAATTTTCATAAATTGAATAAATACACCTTGAGTATCTCATAAGTGGACATGATTAATCCTAATTGAAAACATCCAAGTAGTTGTCACATAAAAATTGACAATAGTGAGGGTCTTAAAGTGTGAAATGATTTCGGTGGTAGAAAATGTCAAAATAAATATTGGCCAATTGATTTTGAGATGTTAGTGTAACTAAGGACATGGAGACATAACAGTTCATCATATGTCCTGTTACTGGCACATAAAAAGTAATTTATACCTCAGTGTACTGTCGTGATTAAGTGTAGGCACACTGGATTCAAATAGATGTGGGTACCAATATTGGTTTTCTCCTTACTAAGAAATAGTAGAAATCCTGAATCTTGATCATGACATAAAAAAAAAATGAAAAAATAAAAAAAAACACTATCTAATTTACAGGATTTATTTAGTTGAATATACAGTGGGATAATACTTGTAATTGGTTATCATTACTAGATTAAGGAGATGAAGCAGCACATTTAACAACATTAAATATCTCCAGAGCCTAGGCTCCTTAAACAAGTGTTGAATTATAAAACTGAGCATGTTGCAAGTTGGAATGGGGTCATATCAGAGATTATAAAAATCTGAGTGTTTTATTTGCACACTACTTGCACCTGACTTAATTCAGAATTGTGGAATTATACTTAATATAACCTCATGAATAACCAAGGAATTTATGTCTGGAGAATTTACCTTGATAATTTTATTTATAGACTTTAAGCTTCAAGAGAAAATATAATTATTATCTCTGTGTTGCTAAATAACTAGCCCAGTGCAATTCTGAAATACATTACAAAAAATAAAATGCTTTTTTTAAAGTAAAGAAGGTGTTTTATATATAGAATAATCAGAACAACAAATATTCATCCCTACTTAAAAAAAATTAATGGATGAACTCACTAGCTTGCATATCTTAGAGATTTAGAGAGTATTTATGCCCTTTTCCTCGAATCACAAAATAAGTTGCTTGCTGTAGAAAGAATTTAAGAAGTAGAAAGCAGGGGAAGAGGCTTCCTTCTTGCCAATAGATATGTAAGACATGAGTAGTACAAGGAACTCAGGGAGTTCAAAGAAGAGTACCTTCTCTTATGAGTTATATGAACTTGAGCACGTATTTGATGTTTCTAGACCTCAGCTTTTCAGGCAAGTTGAACACTCAGCTGGTGTTTTCCTTTCTTTCTTTACTTTTCTTTCTTTCTTTTCTACTTTCTTTCTTTCTTTCTTTCTTTCCTTTTTTTTTTTTTTTTTTTTTTTGAGAGAGAGACTTGTTTTCTACAGGCTATAGGACAGGACACATGTGCTCCCTGAAGCAAGTGAGAGACAGAAAGCCAGAAATCAACCCTCAGAAGGGATGGCCACACCACAATGCCTTTCTACTCCATTTTCCTCTTGGATTTTGGGCATGCATGCACATGCACCCCAGTGGGAATTTTTAAGTACCCAGGTCCAGGATTCCACCGCAGTCGACCACATGGGAGTCCAGCAATGTAACCATTATGCCATTCGTCAGTCCCACAAGTTGGCTGTTAAGAGTTGGCATTTGAGGCTTCTCTAATCCTTCTTCCATAGACTCCCTTCTGCCAACAAAGTATTAGAGAATTCCAAACCTCTTAGTCCTGTACATTTTCTACATAGCCTTGCTGTTGAATTTTGCCCTGCTGCCATTGGAAGCTTTAATTTGGACCATTTGTATATTTCACTGTTTTCACTTGCTACAATGCACACACCTCTATTCTAAGTGAGCACATAGTAGGCTGTCTTTGTGGTAAGAACCGCATGTTCTTTTGCCATACTTTCCCATCTCCTATGAGGGTGAAGATTTTAGTTCTTCTGAAGCATTAGATAGAACTTCTCGGGTCTCTGGTTCCATGCTAGAGGTTTATTCTTCATCGTCATTTAAGATGCAGAATAAAATCATGTCAAAGCTCGATCATTTATAAAACATTTTAAGATGAAGAATGTATTTAATTGATTCATGTAAGAATCTTGGTAAAAGCTACACATTATACTGAACAATTTATAAAAAGATTTCTATGTAAATGTCAATTTTCTTGACATAACTAGTTTTCTGTTGTTGGTTCTTTTTTTTAAATAATCATTTATTTGATTTTATCCATTATTATTATTTTTAAAATTTGTTATAAGGCATGTGCACTCACCAGAGAAAGACTGAAAGAGATAAAAAGAGAGAGATAAAGTGGTAAAGCAAATCATCAGGTCTGGGACTCAAACTGTGGTTTCTTTAAGAGAGATTTTGCTATAGGATGTGTGTGCTGCATGGTGAGAAAGAGAGAAACACAGAGAAAGAAAATGAGAAATGAGAAATCACCCTTCCCAGGGATGATGATCATGCTGCAATCCCTTCTTCCCTATTCTCCTCTGGGGATGTTGGGCAGGCACACACACACACTCAGTATAAATTTCAGGCTACTAGGTCCAGGACACAAACCACACTCGATAATAATAGAGTCCAGTACCTTAACCAACATGCCACTTGCTGGCCCCTCTTTTTGTCTTTTAATGGGGGGAAAAAGAAAAAGCAGCAAGGGGGAGAGAGAGATAGACTTTTTTGGGGGGAGAGAGGGTTTTGTTTTGCTTTGTTTTTTGTTTTATTGTTTTTTTTTTTCTATAGAGCACATGCCCACACCAAATAAACAGAGAGACAGAGAGACAGAAAGTGAGAAATCATCCCCTACTGCCCCCACTCCCGCCCTGCAGAGGATGGTCATGCTGCAATCCCTTCTCCTCAACTCTCCTCTCAGGATTTTAGGCATGGATTCACACACACGGGGTGCGAGTTGTTTTTTTGTTTAAGTCACCAGATCTGAGACTCAAACTGTGGTCAGCTACACAGGAATCGAGTGATGTAACGATTATGCAATCTGCTGGTCCCTAGACAGATTTCTTTTTAATTTATTTTTATTAACATATCACAATTTTGACAGTGTCTTGCCTTTGCATTTCTGTTTGCTATACTGCCAGTCATACCTCGCATGTTTCCATTGGTCCAGGATCCAAAACCAGGTCTCCTATGTGGCCCCAGGTTCACACAGCAGCGCTCCGCCTCCTGTGACATGTGGCTAAGCCCATTTGGTTTATTTTTATTAAACGAAGTTACCAAAAACTAAATACAAACACAAACTTTGAAGTATCACTACCCTAAATAAGTGACATTAAAAGAATTTCAAAGATAGGGACCAGCAGTTGGCATAATGGCTATGTCATTGGACTCCCATGTAGTCGACCGCCGTTCAAGTTCTGGACTGGTGACTTAAACTCATGCCAGGCACGTGTACATGTGTGCCCAAGATCCGGGGAGGAGAATGGAGGAGAAGGGATTGCAGTGTGGCCATCTGCCCTGGGGCATGATTTCTCATTTTCTGACTCTCTTCCTCTGTCTTTTTGGTCTTTTTGGTGAGCGCACACACCCTATAGCAAAAACCTCTCAAAAAAAAAAAAAAAAAAAAAAAGAATTTCAGAGATTATCTTGGTATAATTTAAAATGGGCTAAAGATAGCACATAAAGAATAATGACACTGTGAAAAAAGAAGTAGCATCTCATTAAAATAAAAATTCTCCACTTTAAACCTTACACCTGCCCACCTAGCAAATTCTATTTCTTAATTTTTCAAGCCTAATGTGACACCTGCACTTATAGATGTACTGGAAAATATGGTTTCAAGTGAAATTATCTTTAATATAAATGTATTTTACTAATTTAATTTCTCTGTTAATCATTGATTTTTCTTCCCTGGGGAATGTATGACCCCTGAACCAGAAGAAAATGTACCTTGTGTTTTTTGCACATTTATACTCTGTAACCCAATTAGGTTAAAATAATTCCTGAACACATAAGCTTTGTACAGAAAATGATTAATTTTGACTCCATAGCTGTACAAGAAATTAGTCAGATATTGGCAAAGAGATACAGTATGTCATCATGACTCAAACCTTTCAACAATTATAAATACAAAAAAAAAATCTTCTATATTAGAGGGCCAGATCACAGAAAGCAAATTTCAGGTTAATACAATTTAATTCTCATATATTATTTATTGTAAACTACTACTCCATCAAAAATACTTATTGAAATCCAAGTCTATCTACAGGAATAGGAATAAACCACTAGGTAATATGGAATGTGAGAGTTTACTGGAGTACTAGGGTACTCACCCTAAATTTTCAAATAATTCATTTTGAGCCTAAAATTTTCAAAGTCATATTATATATTATTGTAACAGTTACTAAACTATTTCTTAGTATTTTAATTTATAAAATATGGGTAATAATAACACTCACAGCCTAGATAATCACTGTTAGGCACTTGAAAAATTGTCAAATGTGTAGCAATCACTCAAGAAATGTTTGGTCTTAATTATTCTTTTGTCTGTCTATATGTCGGCCCATTGAGGTGGCTATAGCAAATACTATAGATCAGTCGACTTATGAATGACCAAAATTGATATGTCACAGTTCTGGAGGATAGAAGTTCAGATCAGAGAGCCAGCATGGTCAGGTTCTGGTGAGGGCTCACTTCCAGGTTATAGATTTGTCAATGTATCCTCACATTGCAGAAAAGAGAGTGAGAGAACTCTCTGAGGTCTCTAATGGGGACTAATATCATTCATGAATTCTGGACAGACATGATCTATTTACCTCCTAGAGAACCCCAAGCACTTTGGATTTAGCATTTCAACTTCTGAATTTGAGGGAAGACACAAATATTCAGTACATAATATGGTTCCAGAATCCAGGCTATGGAAAGGTAAATGGAAAGTGTTCAATGAGGTTGCAAGAAATGAAATTGAGAGGAAGGAAGGAAAAGATCAAGAGAAAGTTGAACAATACTACTCTTAAACAACAATGAAGTATCAACCAATAGCAAGGAACCAGAGACCTGTATCACAAACATAAGCAACAAGGGACCAAGCTTGGCTCCACTACTACATAGGTACCTGAAAAAAACAAATTCTTAAATTCTCTTTGGCTAACTTTCTTCTTTAATAATCTTAGATAAGCATAATATATAGCATCTAACTTTCACTAATAATCTTAGATAAGCATAATATATAGCATTGTTAAAAAGATTAAAAAGCGGGACCAGCAGTTGCGTAATGGCTATGTTGCTGGACTCCCATGTAGTCGACCACGGTTCGAGTCCCAGACCTGGTGGCTTAAAATGCACGCTGGGTGCGTGTACGTGCGTGCCCAAGATCCCGAGAGGAGAATGGAGGAGAAGGGAACTAATAATCTTAGATAAGCATAATATATAGCATTGTTAAAAAGATTAAAAAGCGGGACCAGCAGTTGCGTAATGGCTATGTTGCTGGACTCCCATGTAGTCGACCACGGTTCGAGTCCCAGACCTGGTGGCTTAAAATGCACGCTGGGTGCGTGTACGTGCGTGCCCAAGATCCCGAGAGGAGAATGGAGGAGAAGGGATTGTGGCATGGCCATCCCCCCTGGGGGATGATTTCTTGCTTTCTGTCTCTCTGTCTCTCTGTGTCTGTCTGGCGAGCGCACATGCCCTATGGCAAAAACCTCTCCAAAAAAAAAAAAAAAAAAAAGATTAAAAAGCAACCATGCACATGAAAAAAAAATACCACAGCATTTAGTTGTTATAATGTTAGCTACTATGCATTATTTAATTCAATATGATATTTACCATCACCCTGTAAGATAAAAAGGGTGTGGGTACTATAACCTTATTTTATAGTTGAGATCATTCAGGCTTAAAGAGATGGGATGGATTGAGGCACTCCACTGAGACTCCACTGAACTTAAATTCCTCTGATTTTGTTCTATTACACCATAATTTCTTTTTTTCTAAAAAAAAATATAAAACCCAAGATTTTGTTTGTTTTTACATTTGAGAGGAATTAGAGATTAATAATGGCCCTGTCTAAATGATGCCTCAAAAGTAAAGCAAACTGTAAGAAAGAAAAACAGCTAAATATTATTCAAATAAAAGCTAAAATGTTTAGAAAGGTAGATAAGATTTAAATATTTATTTTTTTCATCTCTGCTAAGGAATGAGAAAATAATTATTGTCACTTCAATTGCTAGGAATTATTCAAAGTTAGTAAATAAATGGTCATAAAACAATATCTGGGAACCAAAGACTGCTAATAAGAAACAACCAAATAAGTGAAAGTAGCGCTATAAAAAAATTTAAAAATAAAAAGCCAGATAAACTTGCAATAAAAAACATATTTGTTGATTTTATTTAATATAAAACCAAGACTTCAGTAGGCTAGCCAATTAAGGTGGCTGTATCCCACATGACTGAGTGCACGGTTTGAATCCCAGCGATGTGTGTATTATGTGCCTAAAATCCTGAGAGCAGAACTGAGAAGGGTATTGTGTTGTGGCCAATACATTGGGGGGGGGGGGAAGGGTGATTTCTGGCTCTCCCTTTCTCTCCTCTCACTCCGTCTCTCTTTCTGGAGAGTGCACTGTTCCCTACTGAAAATAAATAAATAAATAAATAAATAAAAGAACACACACACACACAACTTCAGTGTTACTAAAATTTGTACAAATAGTGTTTCAAGAGAACTGGTGTAGGTATTGCGTTTCCATTGTCTGGACTCCCAAAACATTCACATTTTAAAAAGTCAGGTAGAGAAAAACTCAGATTACATTGTGGAGATTCATATGTGTTGCTCGGCTTTTTTATTTGAGTGAGTGTTGAGGACAAAATCTGATATAGGAATTCATAAGACCTAATCAATAGACTTATGCTGCCAGTAAATTTGTTTGCAACAGTTTTAGTTGGATGCTTTTTATGTCTGAATATAGCCAATACCATGTACAGAGCTACTGTTACAAATCTTTTTTAGAAAAACAGCAAGATGGTTGTCTGCCAATATATAAGACATTCAAAGCAGGTCTTTTCCTTCTATACATTATTTGCAGTTATGTGACTCATGCAAAATAGGTGATTTATGTAAAAATCTAGAGCAGTCATAGTTCATTATAAATGCTGTACTAGGAAATAAAAACATCTTATTTTGGAATAAAATGTATTTATTTGTACATGTGAAGGTCAATTTTATGTATCAACCTGGCTGGACAATGGCGGTGATCAATTTTCTACTAAAATTATTCCTGGGTGTGGTCGTGAGGTTGTTTCCAGAAAGGATTAGAACTTTAATCAGTAAACTGAGTAACAGAGATTGCCCTCCCCAAAGTGCATAGGACTCATCTAATCCTTTTTGGAAAAAAGGAAAAGGAAGAGAGAATGCTCCTTATGCCTGACTATCTGAGCTGAAATGTTGATCTTTTCTTATTCTCAAACTGGGACTCACACCATCAGCACTCCAGTTTTTTGTATCTTCAGGGTTGGACTAGAACTTACTCCATTAGTTCTGGTTCATATGACCTCAGACTCAGACTAGTACTGTTAATATATCACTTGATTTTCTTGATCATTTGAGAGGAATTAGAGATTAATAATGGCCCTGTCTAAATGATGCCTCAAAAGTAAAGCAAACTGTAAGAAAGAAAAACAGCTAAATATTATTCAAATAAAAGCTAAAATGTTTAGAAAGGTAGATAAGATTTAAATATTTATTTTTTTCATCTCTGCTAAGGAATGAGAAAATAATTATTGTCACTTCAATTGCTAGGAATTATTCAAAGTTAGTAAATAAATGGTCATAAAACAATATCTGGGAACCAAAGACTGCTAATAAGAAACAACCAAATAAGTGAAAGTAGCGCTATAAAAAAATTTAAAAATAAAAAGCCAGATAAACTTGCAATAAAAAACATATTTGTTGATTTTATTTAATATAAAACCAAGACTTCAGTAGGCTAGCCAATTAAGGTGGCTGTATCCCACATGACTGAGTGCACGGTTTGAATCCCAGCGATGTGTGTATTATGTGCCTAAAATCCTGAGAGCAGAACTGAGAAGGGTATTGTGTTGTGGCCAATACATTGGGGGGGGGGTGAAGGGGTGGTGAGGGTGTGAAGGGGTGGTGATTTCTGGCTCTCCCTTTCTCTCCTCTCACTCCGTCTCTCTTTCTGGAGAGTGCACTGTTCCCTACAATAAATAAATAAATAAATAAATAAATAAAAGAACACACACACACACAACTTCAGTGTTACTAAAATTTGTACAAATAGTGTTTCAAGAGAACTGGTGTAGGTATTGCGTTTCCATTGTCTGGACTCCCAAAACATTCACATTTTAAAAAGTCAGGTAGAGAAAAACTCAGATTACATTGTGGAGATTCATATGTGTTGCTCGGCTTTTTTATTTGAGTGAGTGTTGAGGACAAAATCTGATATAGGAATTCATAAGACCTAATCAATAGACTTATGCTGCCAGTAAATTTGTTTGCAACAGTTTTAGTTGGATGCTTTTTATGTCTGAATATAGCCAATACCATGTACAGAGCTACTGTTACAAATCTTTTTTAGAAAAACAGCAAGATGGTTGTCTGCCAATATATAAGACATTCAAAGCAGGTCTTTTCCTTCTATACATTATTTGCAGTTATGTGACTCATGCAAAATAGGTGATTTATGTAAAAATCTAGAGCAGTCATAGTTCATTATAAATGCTGTACTAGGAAATAAAAACATCTTATTTTGGAATAAAATGTATTTATTTGTACATGTGAAGGTCAATTTTATGTATCAACCTGGCTGGACAATGGCGGTGATCAATTTTCTACTAAAATTATTCCTGGGTGTGGTCGTGAGGTTGTTTCCAGAAAGGATTAGAACTTTAATCAGTAAACTGAGTAACAGAGATTGCCCTCCCCAAAGTGCATAGGACTCATCTAATCCTTTTTGGAAAAAAGGAAAAGGAAGAGAGAATGCTCCTTATGCCTGACTATCTGAGCTGAAATGTTGATCTTTTCTTATTCTCAAACTGGGACTCACACCATCAGCACTCCAGTTTTTTGTATCTTCAGGGTTGGACTAGAACTTACTCCATTAGTTCTGGTTCATATGACCTCAGACTCAGACTAGTACTGTTAATATATCACTTGATTTTCTTGATCTTCAGATCATGGGATTTCTCAGCCTCTACAATCATCGTGTGAGTCAATTCATTTTAATAAAACTTGCTACCTGTCTCCTTTATATAGTTGCAAACTCTCGAACTGGTTCTGTTCCTGTGAAGAACTCTGACTAATGTCATATATAACTCATGAACGTACTTTCTTTTTCGTTGATTATCATCTGCCTCTACACCAAGTTTATCACTTTACTTTACTATTTACTTATGCAAGGAAACAAAGTAGTTCCTCTACCATCATACGAAAACATGACACTGTATGCTTTCTTTATTATTTCATAATTACTATAATAGGTACCATGATTTTCATGTTTTGTTATTTTAACTAGCACAATGATTGTACATATTGGTGGGTACAGTGTGATTTCCCAGTATATGAATATAATGTGTAATGAATAAATGAAAAAATCAGCATTGCTATCATCCCAAACATTTATTATTACATTATGTTGAGAGCATTTAAAATCCTCTCATCTATCTTGAAATATGCAATAAATTATTATTAATTATAGTAACCCTACTGTGATAGAAAACACTCAAATTTATTCCTTCTATCTGACTGTAATTTTGTATTTGACAACTGCCATTTCTCTACCCACCGCCACCTACTAGCATTGTCAGTCTTTAGAAATAAATCACTATGCTGCTTTTCCTTCTATGAAGACAGATTATTTTTTAGCTTCCAAATACGACTGGAAACATTTGACATGTCTTTCTGTACCTAGCTTTTTTCTCTTAATATAATGTTGTCCAGACTCCTTTATGTTGTCTCTAATAGGGTTTCATCCTTTTTAATGGCAAAATAATATTCCATTGTGTGTATGTATCACATTTTCTTTTGCAGTCCATCTGTTTATGGACACTTAGGTTGATTCCATATCTTGGCAAGTGTAACTAGGACTATAAAAAGGCAAGAGAGTACAGACATCTCGTCAACATACTGATTTTTTTTTTTTTTTTACCTTTGGGTATATACCCAGTAGTGAGATTACTGTTTCATCAAGAAGTTCTATTTTTAGTTTGTTCAATAACTTCTATACTATTTTTTCATAATGGTTGGACTAATTTACATGCCTATCAACAGAGTATATGAATTTCCCTTCCTCTACATTCTCATCAGCATTTAATTTTTCTTTTTGTAGATAGCCATTCTATCAAGAGGTGAAATGATATTTAATTGTAATTTTGATTTACATTTTCTTGACAATGATTGATGCTGAGCATTATATATATATTTATTTATATATATATATATATATATATATATATATATATACCATTTATATATCTTCTTTTGAGAAGTATCTTTTCAGGGAGCCAACAGGTGGCATAGTGATTAAGGTGCTGAACTTCCACATGGCTGACAACGGTTCAAAATTCACAGGACCAGGTAGCTTGAAATTCACACTGGACTCTTGTGAGTATGTCTTCAAAATCACAAAGGAGAAGAGAGGAGAATGGATTGTAGCATAGCCATCCACCAGAAGGTGATTTCTCACTTTCTCTCTCTCTGTGTCTCTGGGAAGTGCATGTACTCCACAGCAAAAATCTTTCTAAAAAAAATTTAAATAATTATGTTTTCAGATCATTTGCCCATTTTTTATTGGCTTGTTTATTATTATTTTTATTATATTTTATGTTATTTTTCTGTTTTACTTTACTGCCAAATTGTTCAACTTATGTGTATATCCAGTATTAATCCCTTGTTAGATATGTATTATTAGGTTGTTAAGGAAGTAATGACATAGTTTTGCATTGAAAAGCAGAAACATACCACATGACTTTCCCAACAACCTAATAGTTTGCAAATCTTTTCTTCCTTCTATAGGTGATCTGTTCACTCTGTTGTTTCCTTTATTGTGCAGAAGCTTTATGGTTTGAAATGATCACATTTTGTCTATTTTTGTTTTTGTTGCCTGTGCTTTTAAGATATTATCCAAAAATCTATTCTTAGATCATTTTCCTAAAGTATTTCTCCTATGCTTTCTTCCAGTAGTTTTATCATTATTGTTTTTGTAAGTCTTTAAACCCTTTGAGTTGATTTTTTTGTGTAGGGTGACAGATAAGAGGCTAGCATCATTAGGGCTGGCAGGTGGCATGGAGGTTAAGGGGACTGGACTCCCACATGGCTGACCACAGTGGCTTGCTCTTACACTTTCACTCTCTCTCCCTTGCTCTGTCTCTTTGAGGTCAAATTTAAATAAATAAATATAAAAATCTTTAAACAAAAGAAAGAATCTAGCATCATTTATTTAAGAAACTGTCATTCCTACAGTAAATATTATTAGCACCTTCATCAAAAATAATATAGCTGTGTACAGAAAGAATTACTTCTTTGTTTTCTATTCTGTTTTATTGGTTGATCTGTGATATTTTGCCAATACCATACTGTTTTGGTTACTATGTATTTTGAAGTCAGGTAAGTGTAATGCCTCCAGCTATGGTCTTTTTTGCGTAGCATTGCTTTGGTTATCTGGAGTCAGTATGGGTTTTGTACAAAATGTATTTATTTTTATTTCTTTGAAAAATGCCATTGGTATTTTGAAAGACATGATATTGAATTTATAGAGGGTGTTCAATAGTATGGGTATTTAAACAAAGATGATTCTTCCAATCCATGAACATAAAATTTATTTTCATTTATCTTGTGTGTCTTCTTTAAGTTTTTTCATCAGTGTTTTAGAGATTTTGTCATAGAGATCTTTCACCTCCTGGTTAAATGTATTCTTAGACATGATCTATTTATTTATTTATTTATTTATTTATAGCTACTAAAAATGAGATTGCATTCTTGATTTATTTTTTTCCATAAATACTACTGATATTTGTATGTTGATTTTGTATACTGTAGCTGTGCTTCACCAGTTCTGAGAGGTTTCTTGCTGTATTCTTTAGATTTTTCTGTTTCTAAGATCAGGACATTTATAAACAGACACAATTTGACTTTCTCCCCAATTTGGTTGCTCTTTATTTATTTCTATTGTCTGTTTAGAACTTCTAGCACTATGTTAAATATGAGTAAAGTGAACATTTATGTCTTGTTCCAATTCTTAGAGGAAAATATTTCTTTTTTTTTCTTTTTTTGGAGACTTTTTGCTATAGGACACATGCACTCGCCAGAAAGACAGAGAGAGAAAGAGAGATAGAAAGCAAGAAATCACTCCCCAGAGGGGATGGCCATGCCACAATCCCTTCTCCTCCATTCTACTCTCGGGATCTTGGGCACGCACGCACACGCACCTGGCCTGAGTTTAAGCCACCAGGTCCGGGACTCGAACCGCAGTCGCCTATGTGGGAGTCCAGTGACATAGCCATTACGCTAACTGCTGGTCCCTCTTTTTTCCCCATTTAGATAATAGATATGACTTTTTCATATATAGTCAAACAGTTGGCATCCATCCACCTTTATTGACACGTCATCTGCTGGCTCCATAATGCTGAATTTCATGAATTTATTTCTCCACAACAAATGAGATGATCAAAGGGTTTCTTTTCCATTAATAGTTTTCTTATGTTGATCTATTCTTATATCCCTGAGATAAATCCGTCTTGCTCATAGTCCACAATCTTTTAGACATACTGTTGTATTTGGTTTGTTAGTACCTTATTGAAGAGTTTTGCATCTATATTCATAAGACATATTGGTCTGTAGATGCTTGATGCTGTCATTACAGTGTTTTCGCTCAATTTTGGTATCATAATATTGCTGATCCAGTAAAACCAGTTTGAAGAATTCCCTCCCATTGAATTTGTTTAAATAGTTTAAGAATTGCTATTAGTTTTTTATGTTTGTTTGTTTGTTGTTATTTATAAAAGTTTGATAGAGTTCAGCAGAAAAGTGATTGGGTCCTGGGCTTCTATTCGCAGGAAGACATTTTTATCACTGCTTCAAGACTCATTATTGGCTTGTTTAGGTTTTGCATTTATTCCTGGTTCAGTCTTGATGGATTGTATATATTCAGGAATTTATCCATTTTCTATAGATTTTCCATTTTGTTGAGACAGATGCCATAATAGTTCTATTGATCCAGTGTATTTCTGTGATATCTGTTCTAATACCTACTTTTTTGTCTCTGATTTTATTTATTTGGGTCATCTATTTTTTCCTAAAGAATTATTTTATTTGGGACCAGCAGATGGTATATTGGTTACATTGTTGGACTCCCACATGGCCAAATGGAGTTCAAGTCCTGACCATGGTGGCTTGAAACTCAGGCCAGGTGCATGTGCATGCATACACAAAATCCCAAGGGGAGAATGGAAGAGAAGGGATTGTGATATGGCCATTACACCAGGGTGGGGGGGGTAATTTCTCAGTTTCTATCTCTTTGACAAGCGCATGTGCCCTATAGCAAAAATCTCTCTAAAAAAAAAAGAAAGAAAGAAAGAAAAAAAGGAAATAAAAGTAATTATTTAATTTAATTTATTGTTTTTTTTTTTTAATTTGACCAGAGAGAAACAGAGTGAGACAGAGGGAAAGTGAGAAATCAAGTCACCAGGTCCAGCACTTGACCCACGGTCAGCCATGTGGGAGTCCAGTGCCATAACCACCACACCACCTGCTGGCAACTCTTTTTTTCATAGTTTAGCTATAGTTTGCCAATTTTGTCTATCTTCAATAAACTTTTTATCTCATTGAACTTTTATATTGTTTTTACTCTCTATTTTATTTATTTTAATTCAGATCTTTAATATTTCTTCTCTTACTAATTTTAGGTTCTCTTTGTTCCTGCTTTTCTACTTTCTTAAGGTATAGCATTAAGTAGTTTATCTAAAATGTTTCTACTTTTTAATTTAAGAATTTATTGCTATAAATTTTCTTCTTTGTATTTATTTTGCTGTATCCTATGTTTTAATACATTATATTTTTATTTTCATTTGTTTCAAGATATTTTAAATCTCTTTAATTTCTTCATTAACCTAGTGATCATTCAGGAATATGTTGTTTAATTTTCATGTATTTGTAGAATTTCCAAAGTTTCTTATTGAGTTACAGTTTTATTATGTTGTTGTTAGAAAAGGTACTTGACATTATTTTGATTTTTAAAAATTCTTGAAACTTGTTTGTAGCTTGTCACTGGTCTATTCTGGAGAATATTTTATGTGCTGATGAGAAGAAAGTTGCCCCCATTGCATAAAATGTTCTGTGACTACCTACTAGGTCCATTTCATCTATAGTGCTGCAAATATAAAATATCTTTATTGATTTTCTGTCCAAATGATGAATTCAATGTTGAGAATGAGGTGCTGAGGTCCTCAACTATCACTGTATAGGAGTCTGTCTCTCTCTTTAGAGATTATATCTGCTTTATATATTTGAGTGCTCTGGTGTTGGGTTATATACATTTACAATTGTATATCCTATTGCTAAATTAATCCCTTTATCATTAGATAATAACTCTGTTTTTTTTTTTTTTTGGAGAGGTTTTTGCTATAGGTCACATGTGGTTCCCAGACAGACTGAGAGAGACAGAGAGATAGAAAGCAAGAAATCACCCCCCAGAGGGGATGGCCACGCCGCAATCCCTTCTCCTCCATTCTCCTCTCGGGATCTTGGGCATGCACGAACACACGCCCGGTGTGAGTTTGAAGCCACCAGGTCCGGGACGTGAACCACGGTAGACTACATGAGAGTCCAGTGACATAGCCATTACACTAACTGCTGGTCCCCCTTTAGGTAATAACTTTTTGTCTCTTTTCACAGTCCTAGACTTAAAGTATATTTTATCTAGTATAAGTGTGCCTAGACTGTTACTTTTCATCTCTTTTTGCTGTTTTTATAATTCTCTTTGTCTTTTAATAATTTGACTATAGTATACCTCAGACAGGATCTTTGATAAATAAATTTGTTGGTATGTTTGTGAAATATATTTTTCCATCTCATCATTTTTAGTCTATGTGTGTCTCTACTGCAAAGTGAGTTTCTTGTAGAGAGCATATTAGGTTTTTTTATTTATTTTGAACCCAGTCTTTTACATAAATTTTGGAGTTCAATCCATTTACATGTCAAGATTATCACTGAAAGATGAGGACATACTCCTTTCATTTTGTTATTTTTTTAATATAATTTTTATTTTCCTTTTACTTTCTTCCTCTCTTATTGTTAGTCTCTAAAGT
Organism: Tupaia belangeri chinensis; assembly: GCF_000334495.1. Taxonomy (NCBI): domain Eukaryota; kingdom Metazoa; phylum Chordata; class Mammalia; order Scandentia; family Tupaiidae; genus Tupaia; species Tupaia belangeri. The sequence goes on from NW_006159700.1 coordinate 77,118, forward strand.
TTAGTGGTTTTCTCTACTGTTGAGTTTTGGGGGTATTTCTTTCTTCATTCTCAGTCATGTACCTGCCCTATCAGTGAGTTTTATACTTTCACATTTTATTTATTTATTTATTTTTTGGTGGTATCATCTTTCTATTTCAGATTTAAAACTTCTTTAAGGATTTCTCATAAAGCTGGTTTTGTAAATGTAAAGTCACTCAGTTTTTACTGGTATCAAAAAGATTTCATTTGTCCTTCTTTTTTTTTTTTTTTTTTTTTGAGAGGTTTTCACTATAGGGTGCGTGCGCTCGCCAGACAGACAGAGAGAGACATAGAGACAGAAAGCAAGAAATCACCCTGCAGGGGAGATGGTCACGCTGCAATACCTTCTCCTCCATTCTCCTCTCGGGATCTTGGGCACGCACGCACATGCACCCCACGTGAGTTTTAAGCCACCGGGTCCAGGATGCGAACCGCGGTCGACTACGTGGGAGTCCAGCGACATAGCCATTACGCTAACTGCTGATTCCCTGTCCTTCATTTTTTTAAGAGAGATATTTTTGCTATATGACATGTGGGCTTGTCAGAGAGACAGAGAGAGAGAGAAAGAGACAAAAAGTGAGAAATCACCTCCTAGAGGGATGGCCATGCTGGAATCCCTTCTCCTTCATTCTCTTCTCAGGATTTTGGGCACATATGCACATGCAACTGGTGTGAGTTTTATCTCAGCATATCCAGGACTCAAATCACAATTGACTATATGGGAGTCCATCAATGTAACCATTATACCATCTGCTGGTCCCTTATTTCTGAAGTGTAGCTTTGGTGAGTATAACATTCTTGGTTGGCTAGGGATTTATTATTGCTATTTTTCTTTCAACACTTTGGACATATCATTCCACTCACTTTGGAGAATGGTTTCTGGGGAGAAATCTGCTGTTACCCTAATGTGGGGTTTCCTTATTTGTGACTCAATGTTTTTCTCTTGCTGCTTTTATAATTCCTTCTGTCTTTGGATTTTGAAAATTGGACTATCACATGACACTCAGAAACGATATTTTTTTGTTAGATATATTTGGTGACCTTTGAGCTTCCTAAATTTGTGTGTTAATAGCTATCCTAAGACTTGGGAAGCTTCCTACTATTGTTTCATTAACTAGTTTTTCCATGTCTTTCCTATCTCTTGTCTTTCTGGAATGTTCATAGTTCACATATGTGTTAGATGATTAATGATGCCCTATAGGTTCATAGGTCTTCTTTACTCTTTGTTATGACCCCTATCTCTTTGTTAAATTTCTCATTTAGATTATGTTGTTATCTGTCTATGTTCTCTTGTATCTTTCTGACTTTTCATATTATTATTTTTACTTCCCTATGAGGAATTTGTAGATCTCCTTGTCTTTGCATTTGGTTGCTGGAGAATTATTGTATTTCAGTTGGAGCAGTCATGTTACTTTGTTTTTGTTTTGTTTTTAGGTTTCTACCATAGTGTGTATGCACTCACCAGAGACAGAGAGGGGGAGTGAGAAATCACCTCTCAGTATGGATAGCCATGCCACGATTCCTTTTCCTCCATTCTCTTCTATAGATCTGGGCATAAATGCACACATGCCCAGCATGATTTTCAAGTTGCTGAGTCCAGGACTCAAACCATGATTGTCCATGTGAGAATCCAACACCTTAATCACCAGGCCACCTATTGGCCCCTTCCTTGCTATTACATAATTCTTGTGTCCTTATGTTAATATTTGTACATCTGGTGGAACAGCTGCCTCTATCAATTTAGAGATGGCTCTTGTGAGATAATCAAACAAGCAAACAACAACAACAACAAAACACCCATCTTGTAGATGGGTCCTAGGATGTCAGTTGGGCAAGGAACATTGGCTTTGGTTCCAGGAAGGCATGTATTGTAGTCTCCATGTAGTTTCTTCAAATGTATTCAGCTTCAGCACTGACTGGAAATACCTCAATGATGTAGGCTATAGGGATTTGTGGGACTGATCCACTAGTTAGGACTTGACTCTGTAAAAGAAAAGGAAGTTCATGGGTGGATAGAATCATTCCCGCACTTCTAGTCATACCCAGTAATAGGGTCTGGGTCATCTAGTTACTTCCACAGAGTGAAAGTGAGTGGGGCTGCTCTAGTGGTTGCAAATATGATGTGTATCTGTAGGCATTGTTGATGCTTGGATGCTCCCTGGAAACATGGAGGAATGGGGTTATTTATCATGACAGGTGGATGTTGCTTCAAGATACAGGGCTATGAGACCATTCCCGGGGCTCCTGGTGTAAGCAACGATGAATAAAGTCACTTGCTAGGTTACCATACAAGATACAAATAGTGGGGCTATTCAGTGTACCTCAACACTATGGGAAAATTTGTCTATTTGGTGCTCTTGTAGGACACAAGGTTGCAAGTTGAAACTATTCTGGCATCTCTAATCATGGGCAGCTGTGGGCAGGATTGCTTCTGTGTGACACAAGGGGAGCAAAGTTTCTCCAGTGATTTATAGAGTTGATAACTGTGAATAGAGTTGCTCCTCAGCTGCTTTCATAGGATATGTATAAGTTTGGTCCCAAGATAACTCTATGCATCTTCAGACTGGATAGGGGACTAGGTGATGTGAACTGAATTCGTCCTTTGAGGCAATGCAGTGATGTGGACTTACTGAAGGTCTGTGAAGACTGTGGCATTCCCCTGTAGTAAATACCTCAGTTGTATGAGGTGTTAATGGGAGCCTTCAGTAAGCTACTGGGGATCTCCCTCATCTCTTCTTCCCAAGATGATCCAAATTGGTGAGATGAGACAATAGACACCAATAGATTCCCTCTAATAGGCCTTCCTGAGTACCCATACTTCACAACATCTACACAACATTTCCACATACTCCAGTGCTCTTCTTCAAACATTATGAGTATCATTTGCTCATTTGGTTCTTTTTCCTATAGGAGGGAATTATGGTAGGCATCTGTAGTCAATTATAGTGCCAGAAGTCTCCATGCTTTTCTCTTTATTTGATAAATGCAGTATTTATATATGGTAACTTTTTTAGGCTCAAAACTTATATATATATATATACACACACATATATAAACATATACATATATATATCTATATACATATAGATACGTATGTATATGTGTGTGTGTGTATATATATATATATGTCACTAGACAGGAGAGAGACAGAAGAGACAGAGAGAGGGAAAATGAGAAATCCGCCCCCACCAGTAGGGTGGTGATGGCCACACCACAATCCCTTTTCCATTCTCCTCTCAGGATTGTGAGCATGCATGCACACACACCCAAAGTGATTTTCAAGCCACCAAGTTCAGGACTTGAACTACAGTCAGCCATATGGGAATTCAGCCACCTTAACTTAACCACCAGGTCACTTGCTGGCCCAGCTGTATACATACATACCACTGGGTTTGGGACTTGAACTGTGTGATGAGCCATGTGGGGTCTGACTGCCTTAACCACGAGGGATAGAGCTGGCCTTAATTCCTGCTCTGATATCATGGCATTTTAGGCTAAGAAGGTCATGCCTACAAATTAAATAATATAAGAGGTCTTCAAAAAAGTCTCTTGGGGATCTTTCATGGCAAATGTCTAGTATAAAACAAAATTATGCATGGATTTCAAAATTTGTTTGTACCAAAATAAACTCATATTTTAATTCTTTTGTTCTATAAACTCTATGAAGTCTCCTTTATGAGTCCCCTGAGAAGTCATTAATTTGCTATTAGTAAGTGATCTAGATGCTTTATTTTCTGTAGATTTCCATTAGTTTATCTCACAACTCATCAGCATGCCATTTTGTTTCTCTTTAACCTTTGTCCATTTCTTAGGTTAAAAAAAAATGGTTTCATATTGATGCTGCAATTTGAATGTTTTGTTCACTTAGGGATTAGTTTTATATGGTTATTATTCATTTAGGGTTTTAATTTTTGTTATTGATGTTTTATGAGATGTTATTAATAAAATATACCTTTATATGTGAATGATATTGATCTTATCTCTGTCAGATTACAGAAATATTTTCCCAATTTGTACTTGTGTTTTAATCTCATTTATAGTGTTTGCACAAAGATGGTTTAAATTATTTAATATTAAATCAATAGATAATAACTAACAGAAATAAATTGCTAACTGTTTCCAAACACTGTCATAGTACTTTATATACATTGTTTGATTTCACAACAGTCTTACTAAGTAGTATTATTATGCTTTTTGTTTCATACATAGGAAATTGAAAGCTTTTAAAGAAGATAGTTTAACATTCATAAATTCACTCAAGTAGAACATTAAGCTTGAACCATTATGGTTTAATCTCTTCTGTTTTGTTTCTTAGTGTCATGTAAAAAACATGTATGGGAACCAGTGGGGCATGGTACGTAAGGCATCTGGATCCCACACAGCCTACTATATGGTTCAAGTCCCAGACCTGGCAGCTTGAAAAGCATGGCAGGTGCATGTACATGCATGCCCAAGATCCAGAGAGGAGCATGGAGAAGGGATTATAGATAGCATGGCCATCCCTCTGGGTGGGAGGTGCTCTCTCACTTTCTTGCGTTCTCTTTCTCTCTCTGGAAAGCTCGCATGAAAAAAAGTACTGGCCTGGATGTGGTGGTGCAAACCAGAGGGCACCACTGTGCAGCTGGCGAAGCCAAATGGAAGGTCTGGTTCAGTTCCCACACCTATGCAAGCAGTCTGAATACGGTATTGTGCTGCTATGGTTCTAGGTAACCAGGAGACTGGGAGAGAAGGTTCATGACATTATGACATAGTGAGATCCTGACAGAAGTACTCTCTCTTTCTCTCTCCTTCTTGCATGCTCCTCTCTCTCTCTCTCTCTCTCTCTCCCCCCTCCTCTCATAAAATAAAAAATATGCATTTGCTTCACTATCATTCTATTATTTCCTTACATTCTCTTAATTATGTTTGTGTGTGTGTTTTGTTTTGTTTTACATTTATGATATGTAAAATAACTTAAAGTATAAAATGCAACTATTTTTGATCCTTAGAGGAAACTAGTAATTACATTTTCCCCCATTTCACTCCCAAAATGACCTTTCTTCCTATTAAAAAGAGAAATATTTCTACTTCTATTGAAGGTCAACCCCCCACTTATGCCTTAGTTCCCATTCTTTTTTATATCTTCAAATATACCATTTTATAGTTTCTCTCTCTCTCCCATTCCATCAGTAATTTCTCTCAATTACTTCATACCCATGAACATGTTTAGTGCCTCACTTCTGAGTCAACAGATTTTCCACCTCAGTTAGGTCCTGCTCATTTACATAAAACATGCACAATATTCCTCCAAAATAACTAAACAAACAAAAACTCTGCCATAATATACACTTTCAGTTTATTCTTCATTTTTGCACTAACTTTACATTGAAATTTCTCAAGATAGTTGATACTATTCAACTTCTTTTCTTTAATTCCTTTTCATTATTTAACATAATAATTAAGATTTATCCCCATTAGTACATAAAAGTATGTTTATAAAAATCACAAATGACACTTCCCTGGTACCAGTTATAACACTAATTTCTGCATGCATAACTTCCTTTAACTCAGCAATATTTGCAAGTTTTCCATATGTTGCTTTTTGAAAAATTTTTTTCTAAGTGTTATAACACTGCATTCTATTTGTTGTGCATCTACTTACTGGTTACTTCTTCTAAACCTCTTCTACTTTATTTCTAAGTGTTAGAGTACTCCAGTACCTGACTCAGACACACCTTTTAATCTCATTGTCCCCCTCTCCCCCAATCTTTCTCTCTCACTCTTGACTGTTCTCTCCTTAAGTCTCATGATTGATATGTTATAAATTTTTTTAAACAGGGTAGAAAATAATATTTGAAAACAATGAAATTCATTTTTAATCTGAGAAAACTATATAAACTTTAGATACAAGAAGCTCAGTGAATCTCAAAGATAATGAAGCCAAAGAAAATTATGACACTCAAACTAATCAAATTGCTTAAAATTTTTTCAAAAAATTGAAAACAGCCTGAGACAACCAACACATTGCCCATAGAGTAAAGAAACATTCAAATGACTAAAGCTTTCTCATGAGAAGCCAAAAAGACCTCAAGGACAAGGCACAGCATTTTTTATATGCTCCAAGAGAAGAATGGTCAAGTTACTCAGAAAGAAACATCCTTCAAGATTGAAGGTGAAATAGACATTCTCAAATATAAGGTAAGTGAGAGAATTTGTTTCTTGAAGTCATGCTTTAAAAAACTGCTGGAGACAGCTAGTGTAATGGCTATGTCGCTGGACTCCCACGTAGTCGACCGCGGTTCGCGTCCTGGACCCGGTGGCTTAAAATTCATGCCGGGAGCGTGTGCGTGCGTGCCCAAGATCCCGAGAGGAGAATGGAGGAGAAGGGATTGTGGCGTGACCATCCCCCCTGGGGGGTGATTTCTCGCTTTCTGTCTCTATGTCTCTCTCTGTCTGGTGAGCACACGCTGGAGAGTGAAAATCTCTCCAAAAAAAAAAAAAAAAAAACTGCTGGAGATAGTTCTTTAGAAAGAGGGCAATTGACATCACAACATTATGAATGAAGAGAAACAGAAAATAGTAAATAACTTAGCAAATACAATATAATATTAATATCCTCCTGAGTTCTTTAATACATATTTTACAGTTGAAAGCTAAAATTGTAATACTGATGTTGTTTTTATTGTACATAGATATAAAACACATAACAATTACAACACAAAGAAAGAAGGGTAATGAGATCTCAATGATGGTAATATTTCTACATCCCACTTGAAATGGTAAAATATTAGGTCTTCATAATGTAGTCCTTGAAACAACTACTAAAACAAGTAGTATGAAGACATAGAGTCAGATACACAATAGATAAGTTAAAGTGGACTACTAAAAAAATGTTCAAATAACCCCAAATAGATAGAAAAGGAGAAGCATGGGAAGAAAAAAACAGATGGGACAGACATAAAATAGTTCGTATATAACGTATCTAAATCCTAACCTATCAATAATTACATTCAGTTCAAATGATCTAAATATAACAATAAAAAGACAGATTGCTGGGACTGGCAAGTGGCCTGTTGGTTAAGGAACTAGATTCCCACATTGCCAACCACGGTTTGAGTCCCAGACTTGACAACTTGCTTTCTTATTTTCTCTCTCTCTCTCTCTGGTCAAATTTAAATAATAATAACAATATTAATAAATAAAATTAAATAAATAATTCTTTTTTTAAAAGGCAGATTGTCAGATATAAAACCATATATGTTCTTACTATGTTGTCTATAAGAAGCTTACTTTAAACATGATGATGTAGATAGGTATGGTAGAGAGGTGCCAAGGTGGCCACTTGATTCCCACCTCCTTGAATCCTTACAGTCTTTCTTTGAGTTTGAATGGGACCTGTGGTTCACTTCTAGACAATGGCGCATGAGAAAAGCAACTGAATTGTATCTGATTATGTTACATAAGATTTGAATGGCTGTCACAGGAGGAGACACTCTCCCCTGATAGATTTGAATAAACAACTATTGGGAGGACTATAAGGCAAGATACCAAGTATGAACTCTGGGTGAAAGCTAGCTAGAAACCAAGGTCCTCAATCCAACAATCCACAAGAATGTAATCCTGTCAACCACCATATAAGTAAGGAAGCTGATCCTTATGAGAGTCTGAGGTGAGACTGCAGCCTATCAATCTCTTGATTTGAGCAGAACTGAGGCCCTGAAAATGCCATGCCTAGTTTCCTTATCCCACAAAAACTGTGAGATAATGAATGCCTGTTGTTTTAAGTCATATAATTCTTCAGGAATTAAAATGCGTAATTTGCAAACCCACAAAAGAAATCTCAGGTGATGAGGATGGAGGTGGAAGGTGGAAGATGAACAGTCAGAACACAGTGATTTGGGGGGTCAGAGAAAATATTCTGAATGATACTATAATGATTAATATAGATCATTATGTATTTGTCCAAACTCATAGATTATATAACTCAAAAAAAAGTCCTAATGTAAACTATGAACTTTGGGTGGTTATGATATGTCAATATAGGTTAATCTGTTGTATCACATGTACTACCCTGGTAGGGGGAATTGGAAACGGGGGAGGCTATGTGAGGGGAGGCACATGGGAAACTATATCCCCTCAATTTTGCTATGAACCTAACACTGCTCTAAGAAAGCAGTCTTAAAAATGTTGCAGACCCAGATGGCTTCACTGAAGAATTCTACCAAATTTGTAAAGAATAATTAACACTAGTCCTTAAAATCTACACTATTGCTTCCAGAAAATAGGAGAGGAAAGCCTTTTCCACTCACTTTTAAAAACCAATAATATTCTAACACCAAAATCAGATACAGATAAAGAAAGTATCAAGAAGAAGAAGAAAAAGAAGGCAAAGAAGAAGAAGGAGAAGAAGAAAAGAAAAGAAGAAGAAGAAGAAGAAGAAGAAAAGAAAGAAAGAAAGAAAGAAAGAAAGAAAGAAAGAAAGAAAGAAAGAAAGAAAGAAAGAAAGAAAGAAAGAAAGAAAGAAAGAAAATATACAAATAAATAGCACCTATCTCTCAGGAATATAGATGCAAAAACTCTTCACAAATTATTAACAAATCAAATTCAGCAATGCGTACATAGATTGTAAACCATAATTTAATAGATTTTATTCCAAAAATATAAGTCAGTTTAAATATTTTAAAATTATTGTAATTCTAACAAAGAAAAATCATATTTTATAAATCAATGTAGAAAAAGTCCTTGACAAAAACATTTAAAAAAAATTTTGTGTTAAAACTCTCAGAAAACTTTGAATGGAGAAAAAATTATAAACTTAATAAAGACATACACAGAAAAACTAAATTAACATCACACTTAATATGGAAATACTGACAGGACTGATTAGAAACTGTTAACATGGGGACCAGTAGATAACATAATGGTTACATCGCTGGACTCCCATGTGGCCAACCAAGGTTTGAGTCCCAGACCAGGTGGCTTAACATGTCTTGTGCATGTGCATGTGTACCCAAGATCATGAGAGGAGAAGGGAGGAGAAGGGATTGCAGCATGGGCATCCCCCTGAGGGGTGAATTCTCACTTTCTGTTTCTGCCTCTCTCTCTCTGGGATTGCATGTGCCCTATAGCAAATATCTTTCTCTTAAAAAAGAAAAAAGAAACTCACCATGGCTATTCAACATACATAACGATAGTAGGGAAATATGATGTTATAGTAACCAGAAGTTCTAGCCAGTAAAATCAAGTAAAATAAATAAATAAATAAATAAAACCATACAGATTAGATATAAAGAAATAAAATTGTTCTTAACTGTAGATGGCATGATTGCCCATGCTGAAAATTACAAGGAACTAAAAACTGAAGCAAAAACAAACATTTTTTTTTTTCTTTTTTTGGGAGACATTTTTGCTATAGGGTACTTGTGCTTGCCAGAAAGACAGAGAGAGAGAGAGACAGAAAGCGAGAAATCACATCCCCCCCAGGGGATGGCCACACTGCAATCCCTTCTCCTTCATTCTCCTCTTGGGATCTTGGGCATGCATGCACACACATCCGGCGTGAGTTTAAGTCACTGGGTCTGAGACTTGAACCCTGGCCGACTACATGGGATTCCAGTGACATAGCCATTACGCTAACTGCTAGTCCCAAAACCAAACAACGTTTTAAAAACCTCTTAGGACTAATAAATTCAGTAAAGGCAGAGAGTAAAAGATCAACACACACACACACACACACACACACATTGTATTTTAATTTTATAAACAAATTATGATTATATTGTAAAAAAAAATGCTTTATAAAGACTCCCAAAATGAAATATTAATATATAAATCTAACAGAATATATATGGGAGCCATATGCTAAAAACTTCAACATGATGACAAAAGAAATCAAGAAAAACCTAAATAAAAGAATTGTGCTATGTACATGGATCAGAAGACTTAAGGAACCAGCAGTTAGCGTAATGGCTATGTCATTGGACTCCCACGTAGTCGACCGTGGTTCACCTCCCGGACCTTGTAGCTTAAAACTCACACCGGGCGCGTGTGCATGCATGCCCAAGATCCCGAGAGGAGAATGGAGGAGAAGGGATTGCGGTGTGACCATCCCCCCTGGGGGGTGATTTCTCGCTTTCTGTCTCTCTGTCTCTCTCTGTCTGTCTGGCGAGCGCACACGCCCTATAGCAAAAATCTCTCAAAGAAAAAAAAAAAGACTTAACATAGTAAAGCTGAATCCTTCCCAAAATGATCAGTAGATTTGATGACATTCTTGTCAAAATTCCAGCAGGGTCTTTTGTAGCTACAGACTTCTTGATTTTAAAATGTATATGGAAAATTAAAGGAATTAGAATAGCTAATTTTGGATAGCCAAGAGAAAATTGTAAAAATTACACTATTCTGGAGGTTAAGGTTACTGGATCCCACGTGGCTCATCATCCAGTTGCAATTCTAGACCCAGCAGTTTGACGATCACACCAGGCATGTGTGCATGCATTCCCAGAATCCTAGAAGGAGAATGGAGGAGAAGGGATTGTGGTATGGTCATTCCCCTTGCAAGGTGCGGGAGGTGGCAGAGGGCAGTGCTTGTGCTTTCTCACTTTCCTTCTCTCTTTGGCAAGTATATGAGCCCAAGGGTAAAGACAAAAAAAAAAAAAAAAAAAAAAAAAAAAAAAAAATTCATGCTGGGAAAATCTATTTTGTATGCTATATATGAGCCCAAGGGTAAAAAAAAAAAAAAAAAAAAAAAAAAGAATAAGAAATTACCTATCTGATTTTAAGACTTCAGATATCAAGATTATGATATTGTCAGCGGGATAAATAATTGATCATGGAACAGAATTACAAGTCCAGAAATAGAATCACACAAATATAGTCATTTGGGTTTTAATAAGAGTATAAAAACAATTCTGGAGAGAAAAGATGATCTTCAACAAAATGCATGTGCCAAAAAAAAAAAATCACACTTTATACAATAACTAACACAAAATGTATCAGAGATATAAACGTAAAACTTAAGACTACAAAACTGTTAGAAAAAAAAGTTAGAGAATATTGTCATGAAAGAAAAGCAGTTTATAACTTAATAACAGAAAATCGTCAGCAAAGGAAATATTTGTTAAAATGACTCATCAAAATTTAAAAAAAAAAAACCTTTTGCTCTGTGAAGTACATTGTTAAGGGAATGAAAATAGAAATTACAGACTGAGAGAAAATATTTGTAAATTACATATCTATCAAGGAACCTATGCTAAACCCTAGTAAGAATCTCTACATAAGGAAGCAAACTCAAAATAAGAAAGCAATCTACTTTCAATATGACCAAAGGACTCGAAGAGATACCTCATCTACAATCTACTTTCAAAATGACCAAAGGACTCGAAGAGATACCTCATCTAATGGTTTACATGAATGCCAAATAAGCCAATAAAAAGTTATCATCATTAGCTGTTAGAGAATAGCTAATTAAAATCACCATATTACATCATTCTACCTATTTTTTGGAAAGGTTTATCTAAATATATAAAAGTATTGATGAGAAAACAGAAAATCAGAACTCTCACAATTGCTGGTATGAATGCAAAATAGTACAGCACATCTACAGAATAATTTGGCCACATTTGTAAAGTTAAAAACATTCTTACTAGTTCACCATGACTGGGTAATTAGACTAGAAAAGAGAAAACATGTGTTCTCACAAACACAGGTTCATAAAATTTTAATAGCCACTCTCTATAATTTCCCCAAATTGGAGACAACCCAGATGTCCTACGATGAGTGAATAGAAAAACTGTTAAACCTGTACATGAAACACTATTTGGCAATAAAAAGGACAAACTATTGATAAATTTCAAAGACATTCTGCTGAGTGAAAGAAGCCATTCTCAAAAGGTCTCATTCATGTACAATTACCTTACATGACAATTTTGAAGTTGCAAAACTATAGCAGTGAGTATTAGAGTAGGAAAGTGAGGAAAATATAACTATAAGCAGGTAGCATGAGGGTTGTATTTGTCTGTTTGTTTTGGTGTGTTTTAAGATTGCAGTGGTTACATGAATCTAAGCCTGTCCTAGCAATTCATATAATTGTGTACTTAAAGCATCTATTGTGGGATGGGCAGGTGGCTTGGTGGTTAAGGGTGCTGGATTTCCACATGGTTGATCACAGTTCGAGTCTCGGACCAGGTGGCTTGCTTTCTCACTTTCCCTCTCTATCTATCGCTCTGCCCCTCTCTGGTAAATTAAAAACTAAAATTTTAAAAAGTACAATTAAATAAAATAATTCTTTAAAAAATCAATTGAAAAAAGTCTATTGTAATGTATGATAATTAAAAATAATTTGAATGGTAAGTGATGGGTCTCATCCCCTTAGGAACATGCATTTATTGAACAGTCCCATGACTTAAAGAGCATGTTGCAGCATCCTCATAGTTACATGATGGTCTTAAAATATCTAAAAGGGTGACCTAGATGATAACAGGTGCTCAATTAGCTGAAAGTTCTCTTGCTTCAATAAATAATAAGCTTATTTTTATTTTGCTTTAAACCATATCTTAACCAGCTCTAATAAAAATTGTTCTAGTTCCTAGAAATGTGAAACTCCTCCAACATATGAACATATTCTCAAGCCATTCAAGCCCCTTCTGTTTTACTTTCTTTGACATTCATAATCCAAAAGACCATTGTTATCCTGCTCATATTAAGTGGCATTGTATGGGGGTCCTAGGCAAATTTTACTGATTCAACTGCTGGTTAATAAAAATTTCCTTGACAATTTAACAAAATATAGATTCAATTACAAAGCCAATAGAAGATCTTCAGGAATTTTAAATGAGGAAATGCCTATTTCATCAAATGAGGCTGATTTTTCTGAGCAATATTATTAAAGGTCAGTGCCACAGCTGTGCTGTGCTGAGCAGCTGTGTGAGCTCCCCAGAACAATGAACTGTCTGATTGGCATCGGACCTGGTCGTGCCAGCAGTTAGGGTGGGAGGATTCTAAACAGATGTAGAACAAGTAGCAATTGGGTCCTGCGTGGATGCCTTAACTATCGGGGAGTTCAAAGTAAATGGAATAAAGATAGTGCAATTTGAGGATAATATAGACATCCTGTGGAGACTAGAGTTGTGATGAGGAAAGAACAGAAAATGTTCCCTAAAGGCAACAGATACAGTCTCTTCAAAAGCATTAAATGAATTTATTTCTTCTGGTTTAAGAATATCAAAGTAGGAGGTTTTTTTGGCAGCATTTGCTGAAATGGTGGAAAAATTCACACAATCCCAATTTCTACTGGCAAGGTGATACTTAAATCCTATTTACTTAGATCTAGAATTCATCTTAGATTTTTATCAGCCTGGGGTAACATGATAAAATTTTTCCTTCCAGGAGTTTGGTCAGAAAATAAAGAAACATATGATGTGTTTTTCAAGTAGAACAAGTGAATCAGCAGGCTACAAATGCATGTGTGTGCTTCTTGCTAGTAAGTAGAGTTTATCATTTCACTCATTGTTTTCCATGTGTATACTTTCAGTATCACTGTTCAAATATATGATACGAAATATAGAAACAATATCTCTGGCATGTTCTTGGTTTATTTACTTCCTATCATGGATGTTTTTTCCCCCCTTGCCTTAATCGTATATGGTTTTGGGCCAGCAGGCATGGTTAAGGTACTGGATCCCACATAGCCAACTCCATGGTTGGAGTCCTGGACCTGGTGGCTTGAAAATCAGGCTGGGTGTATGTGCATATGTGTCCAAAACCCCAAGAGGGGAATAGAGGAAAGGGACTACATTGTGTCCATGCCCCTAGAGAATGATTTTCACTCTCCTCTCTCCCTCTTTCTCTCCCTCTCCTCCTTCTCTCTCTCCAAGAGGTGCCCTATAGCAAAAACTTAAAACAAAACAAAATTCTGCATACTTATCACTCGGCGTAGTCATTCCTCCCAATTACATCATCATCACATCCCGCCCCCCCCCTTCCTTTTATCCTTTTTCCTAACTCTGTTTAAAGCAGGTTGTTCCCAGACTTGAACTACAACAGTGGCTCTTCCCTAGGTCTCCAACTGCCAGCCCACTATAAAGATTTGGGACTTTCCAGTCATTCTTTTTCTTTTTCTTTCTTTCTCTTTTCTTTTTTTCTTTTTTTAAGATAGATTTTTTGCTATCAGGCACATCTGTTTGCCGGAGAGACAGATACGGAGAGAAAATGAGAAATCTTCCCCAGAGGAGATGCCACATTGCAGTCCCTCCTCCTCCATTTCTCTTCTCAGGATTTTGGGTACACAGGCACATGCACCCAGCATAATTTTCAAGCCACCAGGTCTAGGACTGGAACCATGGTCAGCTATGTGGGAGTCCAGTCCAGTGCCTTAACCACTATACCACCCATTGGCCTCTAGAAGTCAATTCTTTTAATTGAACAGAAATATTTTTCTGCATATATGTACAGATCCCATTGATTCTGTTACTCAATATGTGCAGAGAAGATTGATTATGAATGAAGGAAACTGATCAACCAAGACGGTCAGTTATACAGAACCAAGCATGTGTTTAAAGTCAGTAGATTCAGTGAACAATATAAAGAATGCCTATGAACAACATAAATGTATACTCAACACCTTAAGTCTACATACCCTACACACCTACATGGAATGTGAAAAACAAATATGGAATAGACCTTATATAAACTTTCTTGAATAAATATGAATTAAGATACATACATTTGGCATGCAGACATATATTAGTATTTATTAAGAAGATAGATGCAGATAACTTAGCTTCTTTTTTCTTTTCTTTTTTTTTGGGGGGGGGCTATTTTAACTTTTTATTAAGGGCTATAAAAATATCCAGAAACATAAATAAATGTGAAGCAATGATATCTGTCCTAATATGAAGAACTTTCTTTCACTGCATTGTTTTCCTTCACAATGGTCTTCGAATCACAGGAGGCAGTTATTCCATGCCATTTCCTCTGCTTTCATTACACGCTGCAGGATCTCTGAATCAATATCCCCACCCTTGGTCTTCTCATTTATAAATTAATTTCATTTTCCACCCATTGTTCAGAGGGAGCGTATTTTTCTCTGTTCCATGAAGAGGACTTTTCTGTTCAGCTGGTGCTTGTACGTGCATGCCCAAAATCCCGGAGGAGAATGGAGAAGGGATTGCAACATGACCATTCCCCTGGGAAGTGATTTCTGTCTCTCTGTCTCTTTTTGTCTGTCTGTCCAGAGAACACATGCACCTTATAGCAAAAATCAACAGGATCATAGTGCAGAACAGTCAGTTTCTCCCAGAGTCGGTGTCTCTTGGTGTTGAAGGAATAACCTGTCCCAGCTTGGCTTACCATTTTCACCAGAATGGTTTTTTGACTTGCTCTTGGCAAAGGAGACCGTGGAGAGGAACATGGCGGCTGCCTTCTTTTCTTTTTAATAACTTTTTATGTGGACATTTTTTGCACCAAAACATCAATCCTTATTTTTCACTACTCTTTAAGTCTTAAGCTGTTTAAAGGTCGTCCCTCAGTCTACTTCCTGTTGTTTCATATTTAAGTGGAAACCAAATGTCTCTAGATCTTATTTCTCCCATTAAATAGAAGAGCATATGTGAATGCAGAAAGCAAGCATTGAAAGTAATATTTGTTTTCTAAAGAGCTCTTAAATACCTTGAGAAGAGTTGCACAACATATTACAAAGATAATTGTATTTATAAGCATATGTTATTCTTTTAGTCATCACAAACTTTAAAATGTTTTTCTCTTTCCCAGCTCATTCTCTTCCCCCAGGATTCCCACCACCACCACATTCACATTCCAAAGTATTAAACCATATCTAGGATATTTTACTCCACCAGGTCATCTAAAGAACAGGTAATAAGAATGAGATCTCCTTCTGTCATTCATCCACCTCCTCAGTGGTTCTAAACCAAAGAATATTTCTGTAAATTACAATCTTTCTAGTGAAAAAAGGAAAGGTTATATATATATATGTGTGTGTGTGTGTGTGTGTGTGTGTGTTTGACAGGTTTTAGCTATAGGGCACATGTGCTCACCAGAAAGAGAGAGAGAGAACAGAGAGACAGAAAGTGAGAAATCACCCCCTGGGGGGATGGCCACATTGCAATCCCTTCTCCTCCGTTCTCTTCTTGGGATCTTGGGCATGCATGACATGCACCCAGCATGAGTTTAAGCCACCCAGTCCAGGACTCAAACCATGGTCAACTACATGGGAGTCCAGTGACATAGCCATTATGCTAAACTGCTGATTCCAAGGTTATATATTTTTATCAGTGAGTTTTTTAACTATAAATTACATTTTCAAAAATTATTTGATGACTTTTTTCTTTTTTTTTTAAATCTGGCCCTCTCAATGTAGTACCTATGTATTTATTCTGGTCTCCCCAGGTTTTCTAACCTTTCATATTATGCATTCTATCTTGAGCCATGTGGTTTTGTATTTCAGGAAAGCCTAACAATTTTCTCATGTAGCATTCTAACATGCGCTGCAATGTATGTAATAATGGTTTAGTGATAATTTAGCATAGCTTTTCAACCACCTCTTTTGTTAGCCCGTTTTATTGTTCTTTTCTTTTGTCTTTCTTACTGTAGTTACTCATACTTTTTAGAAGTTGGTGATATGCTACATCCCTCATTTCTGCCTCTTAAACCGCTACATACACATAATCTACAGCACCTGTTAGTGACTCTTTCAGCTTCTTAGGTAACTATGCTAAATATCACCAGCACCTAGATATCCTCCACTGTGAGGAGTTAAAAGAGGAATAGTCTATCTCCGTCTACACATAGACTACTCAGGCATAGGAACGGAGGCAGGACGTGGACTATGCACCAGTTCTGGGTCTACCACGGCTAAATTTCATGTGAGAAGAGTCCATTTTCATATTGACTCCCCAGTATGATTAAAGGTTTAAGTTTTTATTTTTATTCTTTTAAGAATAATAATGAGCTAGAATCCTGGCCCACTTATCTCAAATGATTACATAACATGTAGTTATCATTGGTAATAAAGAACGGAGAAGGAGAAATTCTCAGGAAATCTCTAGACTTCCTTTTAGGTGTAATTTAAACGTCAATGATAAAAATATTTAATCTAGCTTTCATTAAGGTCTTTTCTTTGGAACATTAATTCTGTTTTATGTCTTTAAAAAAAAAAGAAAATGAAAACTCTCTAAAGAAATAAGTTTGAGGAATGTTAAATTCAACAGGATTTAAACCACTTTCTTTATTGCTAGAGAGTTAGGAGCCTTTAATACCCCAGTGTGTACTGCGAATTTCTAAAAGTGGGATATTATATGCAGCATTTATCCAACGTATTGAACTAAAGAACCTTTTTTAAAGGATATTTTTAGAGAAGAATTCTATAGATCATACATTGGAAAATGCTGCTCAAGTTAGACCTTGTAATAATAGAAAATTGATATAATTGCATTAATTTAAAAAAAATTTCCTGGTAAACCTGCCAAATGAGAGCAAAATATCCTATGGGCAAGTAAACATATGGGACAGGAAATCCAAAAAGTTGTAGATAATCAGTGTGCAAATGCTTCAGAGTGAGCTATACTTTAGTAATAATTGGCCTCCAGATTGTTCTAGAAATATGTGATTGATGGGAAATGTAAATTAACACATTCCCTACCAAACACCTTTTTAAAACTGCTACATTTCCTAAGCACTAATGCTTCCTTCTCTCTCTCTCCAGAGCCAAGGGCACTTTTCACCAGTATCCAGTCTGCTAGTGGCTGGGAAAGGGTCCAGCAGAGCCATGGGCAAGCACTCTCCTACTCGAAGTGAGTGATCACATTGATTAGTAGCTGCTCTGTAGGAGATGGGAGACAGATGCCTGGTTCTAATTACAGTTTTAGCACCTTCCACTCCACATTTCCCTGCTGCTGAGGGTGCTGTAAAGTCTCTGCAGATGCTTCTCTGCTGAACTTTATTGTGAATACAAAATAGTATTATTACTGCACAAGAACTTGAAGTATAGGCTAAATTCACATGGTACAGTCCCATACTTTGCCTAACACAAAGGAGAGATTTATTACTCCTTATTAACCCAGAGAAGTTGAGGCTAAGCTGTGAGTCTCTAATAACTTCATTATCTCATACTATATCCTGAAAAAGCAAAGAGTAATACCTGTGCAGATCATCCCTGGGATCTTTACTCAATGATCATGAGAAAGTGGAAGGGCCAAGGAAAGAAACAAAGGAGTTATAATCAGGGAGTAGAGAGTCATTTCCTGAAAAAAAGCTCTTTTATTTTAATGGACTTCCAGGAGTACCTCCCTAACACCTGTCTCTTTCACTGATTCTTTCTCTTCACTTTATATGAATACTGTTTTATTTCCTAAATGTGTATTTCCTAAATCAAATACTCTTTCCCCTCTAACCGCTCTCCATTGGAACTCTAATCCACTCCCCATGGACTCAGCCATCAAATCTTAACAAAGTTAAACCACTAAAACAATCATGCCTGGCTTCCCTCATGAACTGTAAAACCATATTTTCACTTTTGTGACAAATAGTTTCACATTGATATTTACCTGGTGGTTCAAATTAGTATATCAAACATAGAACAATTCTATCCTTATTTCCCTAAATCCACATTTCTCAAAAAAATTTTAAAAAAGCCTTATGTATTTCACATGTTTACATTGGTTACAAAAAATTTAAATATCCCTTATATTCAACAAGTATTTAATGAGAGCCAATTATAAGCAAAAACCTATTCTAGGGACTAAGTGTATCACAGTAACAAAGCAGAAAAACAATTTCAGCCCTCCTGGAGTTGATGTTCTACTAAATTGTGACAGAAAATAAACACAAGCCAAACACATTCTATTTTAGAATGTAATAATGTTATGAGAAAACTTTAAGCAGAGGAAAAGGCTCTGAAGTGGACAAATGTTTGATATGTTTTACAAATATCAAAGAAACCAAATGAGACCAAAACACAATGAACTAGGAGAAAAAGAAAAATAAGATAGTTCAAAAAAATAGTGGGATCTGATAATAAGGTACAATTGTTCTCAATTCAGGCTACCCCTTATTGTTAACTCACTGTGTGTTTAGTTATCTAAAATTTGTTTAAAATGTCAATACCCAGAGCCCATACATGACTTTTTTCAATACAATTTTTAATTCAATTCCATTTTTTATTGTTATTTTAAAATTTGACCAGAGAGAAACAGAGAGAGAGAAAGGGAAAGCGAGAAAGCAAGCTGCCAGTTCTGGGACTCAAACTGCAGTCACCCATGTGGGAATCCAGTGCCTTTAACCACCACACCATCTGCTGGCCTCCAGATATGACTTCTAAAAATTAGAAAGGTGGGATCAGCAGTTGCCGTAATGGCTACACTGGACTCCCATGTAGTTGACCACTGTTCAAGTCCCAGACCCAGTGGCTTAAATTCACGGGGGACAGGATTTCTTGCTTTTTGTCTCTCTGTCTCTCTCTCTCTCTGTCTTTCTGGCAAGTGTGTGTGCCCTATAGCAAAATCCTCTCAAAGAAAAAAAAAAAAGAGTGGCTAAGTATGAGACCTTGATATTGGTATATTTTTTTATTATGTTCATTCTATTTAGCTCTTCTTTTAGCAAAAGAGAAGGAATGAGAGGGAAATCACTCCAGTGGGGTCCTGATTCATCTTCAGCCTTCAGGCACTCCTAGGTTATGGATGAGCATGTACCTGGTATACTCAGGGAGGTCTCCAGACTGAAACTGGAAACTTCCCTTTGTGGGATGGCCTCACAGAACATCGTGTTTGCTGCACAACCAGCTAGCCCCATGTTACTGGTATCTTTCAGAAGTTCCCAAATTGATTTTTATATGCAGCCTATGTCAAGAACCACTGAAATGTGGGTTTGCCAGTAGTTACAACAGCTTGGTCTTCTACTCTGAATCAGACAGACTGTTCTGTCAGAAAAGGAACATGATCTTGCATACATTGTTGTAGGATAGCTCTGGCTGGTATGTGGAGAATAAATTGTGGGTGAAAGTGACAAGGATGTAGCAGGGAGATCACTTTTGGACTCTAGCAACAATTCAAGTGAGAGACAGTAATAGCATGGGCCAGGGTGGATAGCCCTGAAGGTGGTAAGAAGTTGTCAGTTTCTGGCTATACTTAAATTTGGAAGGCAACATCAAAAGGATTTGCTGATGCATCAGATGTGTGTGTCAAAAAGAATTAAATGATCACTCAAAAAGATTTTGGCCCAAGAAGGATGCAGTTACCATAGCTGAGGTGAAGAAGACTGTGGGAGGAGGCTTAGAAAGGAAGATTGAAAGTTGCTTTTGATGTTGGTATATCTTTTATATTTCTAATGGACTTGAAAAAGTGAAAACATTCAAGACTATGAAGTAGACAAATGAACTGAAATTTAAGACAAATGTCTAGGTTAAGTGAAAGATGGATTTGGGAGGCATCAGCAAATAGATAGTTTTAAAGCCAAAGGACTGTACAAAGTCACCTAAGACGTGAGTGAAATGAAGAAGAAAGCTGTGCCAGGTCTGCCTACCATCTAAGCTCAGGGAGATGAGTAGCCAATAGAGGGAGGAAGTGAACCAGCAGGAGTAGTGGGAAGGAAGGGAAAGAAGTATTTCAAAAAAATCACCTTCATCTAGTGCTACGCTTAAGACAGATAAGAACTGAGTATTGCTTATTGGATTTAGTAATATAGACTCTATTGGTTTACTTGAAATGAGTAGTTTTAATGGAATTAAATGGAGGGCAAAAAGAAATGTTAGTGTAAGCTCAAGAGAAAACTGCAGGAGACAACTTGCAAACAATTTTTGATGAGTTGTGCAATAAAGGAAAGTAGAGAAATGTACTGGTAGCAGAAGGGAAAATGAAGCTTCGAAAAAGTATGTGGTATGCTTATTGTTACTGGAGAGATTACAGCATATTTTGTAATAATACAAGAGTCAGAACCAATGCTGAATATTCGTCCTTGAGTAAAGGAAAGGTGATGCACAAGAGGCTGAATATTGCTAAGAGCACCAACATCCCCCCCCCACAAGAAACAAGATGGAAAGGCAAAGATAAGGGAGGCTGAGAAGATACGATGGTAAAATTCAATGGAATTTTTTTAAAAATTACATACCACTAAGTTTTGCAGTGTTTCTCAATTCTTTTCTCCCATGATACAGTTCTAGGTCAAGATATAGTGTGCCTTACAAAATGACTCTGTGAGCCATCAGATGGTGTGGTGGTTAAGGGTGCTGGCCTCCCACATAGCTGAGCATGGTTCGAGTCCCAGACCTGACAGTTTGCTTTATCACTTTCCCTTTCTCTCTGTCTCACTATGTCCCTTTCTGTTCAAATTAACATGAATAAATGAAATTAAATAAAATAATTTTTAAAAAATCACTTTCTAATCCTTCTAGTTTAGATAAATGCAATTATTTACTTGTGACTTTTTTTTAGTGCTAAAGTAACTTAGCTCTCAGCCTCCTATGCCATCCATATGTCTTTGAATTTAGTGACTTGCTAAACAATTATCCTTCAAAAATAGATTATACATTGTGAAAAATAACATCCTATTTGCACCTACTATAAGAAAATCATGAGTCAAATATAATAAAATTTCTCTTCCAAGCTAAGAGCCTTTGCATACTTCTTCCCCTAGTTCCTAGTTTTCCAAGA
This sequence comes from Tupaia belangeri chinensis, assembly GCF_000334495.1. NCBI lineage: Eukaryota > Metazoa > Chordata > Mammalia > Scandentia > Tupaiidae > Tupaia > Tupaia belangeri. The sequence continues at coordinate 98,773 of NW_006159700.1, forward strand.
GAGCTTTAATCATCTTATTCCAACTGACTTCAAGTCAAAGTAAATAAAAGTGAAAAGAAAAGAATTGTGCATCACTCTTTAATGTGTGCAAGACTAGTTATGTAATTTCAAAGGGATCTACTAGAACTATTAGGTTGGATTCTCCCTTATATAGGATACTCCCTTATATAGGAGAATGTTTCATTCGTTAATAGAAAAAGTAGAGTCTACTGAACTATTGGCTATATGTGTATTCCACAGAATAGTGACATTCACAATTACAGAAACACAGGTTTTAAGTTTACACACTCATCCTATCCATCATACAGAGAGACCGAGGCAGAAGCACCCCCCAAAAGGTCCCCATACAGTAATCCACCCCCAGTTTCAACCAATCCTTATCATTTGCATGAATGCTTATGACCAGTTTGCACAGGGAGCACCAGGCTGTGACTCTGGGACGCCCTCCTGTGGGCATCACAGAACTCTCCATCACCACTGAACAACTCAGTGGTCAAGAAATGTCTCTTCCATGTAATGGCTAAAAATAACATTTGGAGGGAACCAGCAGTTAGTGTAATGGCTATGTCGCTGGACTCCCACATAGTCGACCGCGGTTCGTGTCCCGGACCCGGTGGCTTAAAACTCACGCCGGGTGCGTGTGCGTGCGTGCCCAAGATCCCGAGAGGAGAATGGAGGAGAAGGGATTGCGGCACGCGCCCTACAGTGAAAATCTCTCCAAAAAAAAAAAATAATAATAAAATAAAAAAATAAAAAAATAAACATTAGGATTAATTACTTTTTTTTTTTTTTGGAGGGGTTTTTGCTATAGGGCGCCTGTGATCGCCAGAAAGACAGAGAGAGACCGAGAGACAGAAAGTGAGAAGTCACCCCCCAGGGAGGATGGCCACACTGCAATCCCTTCTCCTCCATTCTCCTCTCACACGCCCGGCGTGAGTTTAAGCCACCAGGTCCAGGACTTGAACTGCGGTCAGCTACATGGGAGTTCAGCGACATAGCCATTACGCTAACTGCTGGTCCTGATTAATTACTTTTTTAATACCGTAAAACAACGTTTAGAAAACTGTGCAATTAAGGTTTTCTTATTTTATTAAGAAGAGCTTTTTTGAGTGCTCTTAAACTGTGTCTGGTGTTACGGGATCATGTGACAAAGTCCATATACAGATCTAACTTCCACAATTTCCAGGAACCCCACTGGAGCTGGGGTATAAGGAAAGGAGCACACTAAAACTATTGAGGAGCATATAGTTGAAATTTTAATTGATAAAAACAGTGTAAGTATGACTTTAACTGATGAAATTTACTACAATATAAATCTTATGTGGGCAAGAACTTGGAATTTTTTAAAAACAATTCTAGTACTGATGCCTAAATCAATAGTCATTGCCTATTAATATGTATCTGTTAGGATATATAGAATAATGAATCTATAGCTCATTTTACCTGCTTAAATGTATAAGACTATCGTCTTCAATTACTACAATATATGCCAAAGGTTGAGCTAACACTATGATAGTGCCTGTCTTCTTTAGTTGGGAATTATTACTAGCTGAATATCTTCCAAGTTTAGTTTTCCAGATCTCCTAGGGATTATCTGAGCTACTCAGTTTTCTTGAGTAAATTCTTTTTTCAACTTAAATGTGTCAGAGACTATTTTTGTTTTCAAAAGCTAAGAATCCTGAAAGGTAAAGGATCCCTGGGCTCCTAGGTGCCCAGGAGAGGTTTCATCCCCAGGATACAGTCTTGATTTGACAGCTGGGGCCCCATCTCTTCTTTATTGGAACATTCCTCCCCTATGGTAGAAGAAAGGATTCTGCGAGAGAATTGGGATGAATTGTGAATCTGATGCTAATAATACTTTGTACTTTCCTTGCAACTTTTATTCCCCACAGAGCTCAAAATGTTTTACAAACCCAGCATTTTGTTCTGTGGCTATTATTCCCAAGGATATTACACTTGAAGAGAATATATATTTCTAGAAAAATTGCCAATGATAATAGAAACTGAATCAAATCTTGCCTTTGACCCAGAGCTAAAAGAACATTCTCTCTCTAGCTTGATGACATTAATAATCATGAGGGTGATATTTTAATACTACATGTATTCATTATAGGAGAAATAGCTCAAGAATCAGCCCTCTAGTCCTCCAGTTATTTTGACTACTTTGACCCTTCGATGAGGATCCAAGACAGGTCTATTTTTACAATTGTTTTGAAAGGTGTTGTTTTGGTATTCCTGAGAGTTGGTAGTAATTATTTCAAATTTTGTTACTTTCAAAGAATGCATACACAAAATTTAAAAAGGGCCATCTCTTTTGTGCCTCTTTAGACATAAAAAAATAAAATTCTGCTAAAGCAAAATAGAAAAAAATTTTATGTATGTAACCTCTAGGATTTGATTTATTTTACACAGGTAACCTAGAAAATATATTTTGATATTCCCCTCCCCATCATTGACATCCATATTCTTAACTTTAGTTTGGATGTATTTGGAAGCAATTAACACATTATAGATTAAATAATTTTTGTTAAAGGCAACCTTCAAGATGGTCCCCAGTGACCTCTGCTTCCTGCTGGTCACACTTTTATGCAGGCCCACTGAACTAGGGATGGTTTGTATGATACTAACATAGGTTGTAAGAAACAGTATTCTACTTCAGGGATTAAGTTATAAAACTGCAGTCATCTGAGTTTTTCTCTGTCATGTGCTCTCCCTCTTTTCTACCTGTCTCTTCCATTGTGAAAAATTCATGCAGGGAGAAACTTCCCCTAGCCTCTGGCCAACAGGCAGCATAGCCCTAATAAACTGAGGTCTGCTAACACCCTTAGAAATGAGATTAGAAACAAATTTTCTAGCCCAGTTGAGCCTAGAGCTGGCCACAGTCCCACTTGAAAACTTGAGTGCACCCCAGTGAGTCAAAACCGTCTGTCTAAGGCTGCTCGTAGATTCTTTGCCCTCAGAAATTGAGTAATATAATACACTTTTTTTGTTTGTTTTATGTTGCTAAGTATTTGCAGTACTTTGCTACACAGTGAGAGCTAGCTAACACCATTTCCCTAGCGCCAATTTGTTAGAGAATTTTGTTGTAAATCATTGTCTAGGTTTACATTTGGTTTTCACATGGTACATTGAATTAGGGATGCCAAATTAGTGATCGTCCAAACTAATCAGAACTTCCAACTTCAATTTTATTTACAATTCACTTTTAGCTATTGGTATATTCAAAAAAATAAAATGAAAAAAGAAGACAACTTTGGCTATCATTAAAACAAATAAAGCCCTTTATGTATTTAAGTCTATTGATTATTTTTAAAGTATTTTTTTAATTGGCCACAGGGTGCGTGCACTCACCAGAGATAGTGAGAAAAACAGAAAGTGAGAGCAATCCCCATGCGAGGTGACCACACAGCTATTGGTATATTCAAAAAAATAAAATGAAAAAAGAAGACAACTTTGGCTATCATTAAAACAAATAAAGCCCTTTATGTATTTAAGTCTATTGATTATTTTTAAAGTATTTTTTTAATTGGCCACAGGGTGCGTGCACTCACCAGAGATAGTGAGAAAAACAGAAAGTGAGAGCAATCCCCATGCGAGGTGACCACACTGCAATCTGTCCACTGAGAGAAATCCCCATGCGAGGTGACCACACTGCAATCTGTTCTCCTCCATCCCTACCTCCTTTTGGGATTTCAGGCCTTTGTACACACACGCATAGTTATTTTCACGCTGTCAGTTCTATAGGCTGTGTAGAATAAAGCCGCATTAACTACCACATCACAGGCTGGTGGCTTTATATTACTATTAAAATTAGTTTAGTTTTCTATATTTTTATAAACAAAGATGTTGAACATGAAGGAAATTCCTCGGGGAAGTCTGTTTTGTTTTTTGTTTTTTGCTTTTTAAAAAAACATTTGTTAAAGGGCACATACACTTGTCAGAGACAAATAAAGACAGAGAGAGAGAGAGCACTTGCCCAAGGGGGATGGCTACACTGCACACTTTTCTCCTCCATTTTTCTTTCAGGATTTTAGGCATGCACACACAAGTGCCAAGTGTGTTTTTTAAGTCACCAGGTCCAGGACATGAACCAATATGACCAGGTGTGATCTAGCCACTTTAACCACCATACCACCATTTAGACCAATCTGAATTATTTTATATCAAACCTTAAAAGTTTCTTAATTCTTTTAAGCCATTATGGGGCAAATGGTGTGCAAACCACGGGGCAGGTATTGTCCTAGGCACAGGGAAAAATACATTAATAAACAAACAAATTAAAAAACTTCTACTTTCAGGAACCAGCAGTTAGTGTAATGGCTATGTCGCTGGACTCCCACGTAGTCGACCGCGGTTTGTGTCCCGGACCCGGTGGCTTAAAACTCACGCCGGGTGCGTGTGAGTGCGTGCCCAAGATCCCGAGAGGAGAATGGAGGAGAAGGGATTGTGGCGTGACCACCCTGGGGGGTGATTTCTTGCTTTCTGTCTCTGTGTCTCTCTCTCTGTCTGGCAAGCGCACGCGCCCTACAGTGAAAATCTCTCCAAAAAAAAAAAAAAAAAACTTCTACTTTCAAGAAATATATATTCTGGTAATTTCTACAAGGTATTTAGGACAGGGGAACAGCAAATTCCTTAGTCAAATGTTAGGAAGTTCATTACCCCTGGAATATCACATTCTTTCATCAAATAAAATATTTACATTCTGTGGAACTTGGTCTGCTTATGAATGATGTCCAATGGTTTTAGCTGTTTCCTTTAAATGATACATTGTACATCTTCACCTTTTATTATGTAGATGCCCTTCAAATAACTGAAGGATAGCTATTATATTTCTTTGTTACATGTTATCCCATGCTCATTTTTTTTTCCAACCTGGCTAAAAGTTTAGCAATTTTATATGCAATTTTTATAATCGTTTCAAAGAATTATTTAATTTTATTTATTCTTTTTTAAATTTGCTACTGGGCACATGTGCTCACCAGAGAGAGACAGAGAGACATGCAGAGAGAAAGAGAAGGTGAGAAAGCAAGTCAACAGGTCTAGAACTCAAACCATGGTTTGCCATGTGGGAATCCAGTGCCTTAACCACCAGGCTGCTTGCTAGCCATTCATATGTATTTTCTGGAAATCCAAATGTCTTCAATTTAGATAACAGCAATCACTGTAGGCTAAATGTATTTTTGTTTGTACATTTTTGCTTTATGACAAACGGTACTGTTTCATACCATTGCATTATTTAGTTATTCCCTTCATATTCATTACTATAGCAAGACCTACACATATAGTATCTGCTCTTTATTTTGTGATTGGAAAACTGAATTTTGCAATGATTTGCATGTTAACATGGTGCAGGTCTTAAAGATGCTCTGTTCTGGCTTTGCTTTGGTGTCACAGGCTGAAGAGCAGTTCTCATGATGACATCTTGTGAAGAGGCTGTTTGGAAATCTGATAAGGGTGACTCAATATAGTGAGAAGGACTTGTTCCACCTGCCAGGAATACATAGATTCAGTGAAAAGCTTGTCAAGCCTAAAATACAGCACCTTGCAGGTAAAAAATGATATTCAGAATATACAGTTAGGAAAAAAAAATGAAGGTTAGCAGTAAAAGTCAGTAAGAGGCCAGAAAGGAAAAGGACACTTGTTTTTAAAACATTTTTATCATTTTGAATGGGATACCTGTTTTTGATGGCCAAATTTAATGGTTGACAACAAAACATGTTTTAAAGACATTGTCAGCAAAAATAAATAGTGATCAATTTTCTTCCAAATGCAAAATAGCTCTGAGTGCATCATCTTGGAGATTTCCATTGCCTGTCAGTGACTCAGACTACATCCAACTGTAGCTTTGCATTTTCTCCAAATTTGAGAAGGCAGTATATGACTCATTGATAGACAATGGCAAACTCTCCTCAAGATAGCAGGGTGCAGGAGAAACAAACATCTGGGAACTAAGCTGTGAAGAGCTAATTTAAGAGTTAAGATGCTGCTGTCCACCTCCGTCTGTACATCTCTTCCCCTGTAAGGTGTTTATTTGTTCTTTCCTAGTAAGAGAAAAACAGATATTGTGAACATGGAAATAACCCTTGGATTGCTAAATCGGCATTTTCAATGTCGTAGCACTAAGTTCATCCATTTTCCTCTCATAAGCAAGGTTGAAATATGCTGATTTGTTATAGTTGATGTTATTCATGTTTGTAATACAAGGAAGCATAGTAATTTTATTTCATTTTATTTTTTATTTTTTGGAGAGGTTTTTGCTATAGGGCGTGTGCACTCGCCAGACAGAGACATAGAGACAGAAAACGAGAAATCACTCCCCAGGGGGGATGGTCACGCCATAATCCCTTCTCCTCCATTCTCCTCTCGGGATCTTGGGCACGCACTCACACGCACCCCGTGTGAGTTTTAAGCCATCGGGTCCAGGACCTGAACCGCGGTCGACTACGTGGGAGTCCAGTGACATAGCCATTACGCTAACTGCTGGTTCCCGGAAGCATAGTAATTTTAAAACATAGGAATAAAAAGGGGTTGGATGGTGACACAACAGTGAAACACAAGGTTCCACAAGTTGACTTGCATGAGAAGGTTCCAGGTTCATGTCTGGAGACCTCCCTGTATATGTTGGACATGCCCATATGTCCATGATCAGGGACCGGTTGAAACTAGGAGTGCTTCATAGTACCAAGGTCCTGCTGGATCTCTCTGACTTTGTCTCTCTCTCTGTCTCTTCACTATGGAAGAAATAAAGAAAGCAATTTTTTAAAAGTTCGTTTAAAAATAGGAATAAAATAAAGGACTGGCAGAGAACCACAATACAGTACACATTCACCCATATTAATATACTACTCTAAAACTAAATTATTTTGATTTTATCAAATCTTAAATATATAAACTTCTACTTTTATGCAGTTCTCTTCATATGATGGTTGTATCCTACTGTTTATTTTAATACATGTTGCTTTCATGTGGTCTCAATTGAAAAAAAAAGGTAATGTGCTTCAAGTTGATATTATATATTTCTGATGGTTCTTTGACACCCTAGTTATTTTTTATAAAGCATGATGTATACATTTTGTACGCTACAAATGTTAACAAAAGTCATTTTTTCTTATGTACAAAATAATAATTAATTTTTTTTCTACTTACTAATGTATGCTCACAGAATCAAAAATTAAATGCCATTCATAGGTAAGAAAATTGTTCCTGTTTTGAAATCCAGTTTTACCATAGTATTTAGTCAATAATGTCTAATGAATAGCTATATTTTATATCACATCATGTTTAACTATACTTTCTCAATGGTTGCTCCCATGGACCAAAAAAATGATATAATGTATGAAGATTCCCAACATAACGTGTCTCTAGAACAGATTACTTCAACAAATATGTAGACTATAATAACTTTCTATGGAGTGGCCCTTTTGTTGTTATTCTTGCAGTGGGATATGTATCTGTGCATATATATATATATAACCTGTTTTCTCTAAAATTAAAATGATAAAATCTGAGCACTTGGTTGGTGTTTTTGAGAGACCCTAAGTTCAGCTTCATGTGAATACAGCCGATCCTTCTTAGCCTCCTGAAAAGTCAACTTCTCTTTTCTGCCTGAGCACTTTCATTTTTTGTACTTAAAAAACAAATTTAAAAATAAATAAGTATTGGTTATAGGGAATAACTCAAGTTTCCAAAGGAAAAAGGTACAGCCATTTGTATTTTAAAAGTCTTTTGATGAAAATATTAAGGATGTACATTAGAGTTGGGAAACTTACTGCAAAATCAGTAAGCAGGCTATTACAGCAGTCCAAGGGAGAGATAAAGGTCTGTTTTAAATATAAAGTGGGTCAACAAAGAGAAAACAAGAAAAAAAGAAAGAAGAAAGAAAGAAAGAAAGAGAAAGAAACAAAGAAAGAAAGAAAGAAGGAAGGAAGGAAGGAAGGAAGGAAGGAAGGAAGGAAGGAAGGAAGGAAAGAACTATTAAAACAATATAATTCAATAACAGCCAGAAATCTTCTCCTTTTAAATGTGCTCATTCTATACTCATTTTAACTCCTATTTTTGGGATTCCTACATATAGTAAGTTTAGTTAAACTTTTATGATTAACACATGAGTCTTTTCACTTAGGAAATAACATGGAATAAAAACACTCAATCCTTTCCATTAAAGCTTTTAGAAGGAAAAGACAAATATTTTAAATTGGCATCCTTTGAAGTGAACAAGTTAAAATATCACAAAGTAGCGTTTTTGTAGACAGTTGGCTATGTTGACTATTGGCTGAATTGTATTATATTTTTTTATTTTCTTTTTAGATGTCTTTTCCATAAAGCACATGTGCTCACTGGAGAGAGACAGAGAGAGAGACAGAGAGAGGGAACATGAGCAATTATGCCCCTCAGGGAGGGAAGTTCAGGGGGAGGCCACACTACAAACCCTTTTCCACTCTCCTTTTGGGACTTTGGCTATGCACAAACATATGACCAGTGCGTTTTTTTTTTTTTTTTTTTTTTTGAACTGTTGGGTCTGGAACTTAAATTGCAAAGTCAGCCATGTAGGATATATCTGCCTTAACCACTGTGCCACCAGCTAGCCCATTAGTTAAATTTTAGAAAACTAATTTAAATTTCCACTGGTTATAATCAAAATTTCTATATCACAATACCCTTCTTTCTTAGACTTAAACTACTCAACCAAGCATGCTTTTCTTCTAGTCAATGACTTTTAGAAATCTATTTTTTTTCTTTTTTTTTTTTTTT
>NW_006159700.1:108732-119363 GCF_000334495.1 Tupaia belangeri chinensis
TTTTTTTTTTTTTTTTTGGAGAAGTTTTTGCTACAGGGCATGTGTGCTTGCCAGAGAGACTGAAACTGAAAAATCACCACCCAGGGGGGATGGCCACGCCGCAATCCCTTCTCCTCCATTCTCTTCTCAGGATCTTGGGCATGCACGCACACGTGCCCAGCGTGAGTTTACACCACCGGGTCCAGGACTTGAACTGCGGTCGAGTACATGGGAGTTTAGTGACATAGCCATTACACTAGCTTCTGGTCCCTAGAAATCTATTTCTTCATAGGGACTATTGGAGTAACTGCAGACTAGATAATTAGCCAAGAGTTCTATTTCCTCTGTGTGTAGATGTAGTCTTTAAATTACTGAGAAAACATAACTGTTACTTTCAGAGTTTCACTTAATATGGACACCTGATATTTGGGAGAAGAAAACCTTTCCATACACATTTGTCATTGAACTAGCAATGCTATTATATCTCAATATTTGTTGTTAAATAGAACTATACTATCATAGATGCATAGTTTCTGTCTTTGATCATGGCTGTAAGAGACACAGAAGTTTTCATTTCCAGGGAGCAATTAGAGCAAGGCATGAAATCTTAATTTCGCTATGTACTCAGTAACAAAGGAGGACATCTGGCTGTAAGCAGACCAACATGCAATCAAATTAACATTATGAGAATACCACTGGCAGTCCCCATTTTCTTCCCAACATAAACTCCTTTTGAATTCCTTCTAGTTTAAATTATGATTATTTTATTTAGATTCACAGCCAGGAATTTTATCTCTAAAGGGCACTAAAGTCAAAATTGTTTTGAAAAGTGACGCTATATTTCTCTCCAGTCTGATTGTGCAGGATTGTTCTAACAAAGCAGAGAAGTTATCATGCTGAGGCTTACTTAGGATAATCTCTAGGTCTGCTTCTCCAGAGGTACCACTGCCTACCCATCTTTAAGGAGACAGGGGACAAGATTATCTTCTAGCCTCTATTATTCTGTGATGCCTTAGAATAGGTGGGGACTTCCAAAAGTGTACGGAAAAGTTGAATTAAAATCTGAGATAATTTTGGTGCAAAATTTTGCAATCCATGATTCTTTTTTTCATAATACATATTTTCAATGAACTATGTGAGGACCTCTAATATTGCCTTCACATACTATTTCTATATGGGACTGACAGCTGACTTTGAGGCTAATTTCTCATGAGCAAAAGTAATAGCCAGTCTGGAGTATAATCAGTATTAGAGAACAATCTGTACAATAAAAAGATTAATATATTCTTCTGAACAATAACGTGTCCATGTTTTAGCCTTTAGGGTATATATATACATATATAAAATCATATTCCTTTACAAATGATGATCAATTTGTTAGCAAAGATTTAAGCTGTAATACACTTATGTGTCTCTATTTGTAATGTAAATAAAATCTAAAAAACAAGTGGGTTTTTGACAAACAAATATCTTGGATGACTGTCTTGGTAGTTTTGTTATTAATCAGGATATAAACTGTATTTCATTTCATGTGTTGTTCAGTGATTTCTATCACTCTTATTTAAAAGTAAAAACCACTTAGGACTCATAACCCTTACTCGGAAGAGTTAGATTCTCAATAATTTCTTATATTCATTCAGAAATTTCTGTACAGTTATTAGATATGGTATATTATTTTTATGTTTTCTAATTTTAATTATTAATAATGCACTTAAAGCTTGAAACTGTTTTACTTTTACTGTTGCTATGTTTTAAAAAATACATTATTCTAGTGGAAAATTATTACAATTAATTTAGTCAAGTTTAGTTTTTCACAGAACCTTGTTGGCTGTAATTGCAAGATATAAAAAGAGCATTGAGATTCCAGGTATATGAGAAAGAGAGAACAGAATTTTACCAATTTAATTTTTATAGACACGTTCTTGATGCCTCTATACAAGAAGTTCAAGTTTTATATTAGAAACAGTTATACTAGGAAACTCAAATGTGGACATTCTTAATAGCACATTCATCCGTGAAGTAAATAAATATCAGCAAAATCAGAGGAAAACCAATTTCTGTATAGCTCTATAAGTTCCTGGAGCTCAGGGTAATTTGATAGTGATTCCAAACAAAGAACTGAATTTTTAGTATAGATGTGATAGTGTATCCAAAGATTCTTTTCTGAGAAACATGGTATAAGTTTATAATGATTTGTGCCAAGAGAGTTTCCCAAACATTCACATCATTTTTTTTTAGAGGAAACTCCAAATCAATATAACAGAAGCAATGTATAGGAAAAGGAGAAAATCACACAAATGGAGTAGGCAGAGGGGTGTTCAGAGCCAAAGACCTGAGATACTCTCAAAGTGGCGCAGTGGAGGTACATAGCACAGGTCAGAATGGTAAAATGCTTTTCTTCTATGGCCATGCTCAAGCAAAATTAGAAAATAAGCAATGTCTCTTCAGTGTTCACCTAATCTCTAAAGAGTGACAACCTCATTACTTGACATTCTGTCCTACCTACCCCCATTCTGTCACTACCCAGGAGAGCAACCAATTGTTCTCTGTTGTAACACCTTACCTAACACTATCCAATTTAAGAATAAAAATCTGCACCAGGAAATATAAGTGATTTGTATCATATCCACTTAGGACTCTGTTTTAAGCTGTTTTAATTCTTTAAAAGGCTAATAGAAAAGTTGATACCTGCCTCATATTAATATAGTGACAGAATTCATTAATAATAAATATTTCAGGCACTGAATCAATCAGTAGAAGAAAAAGTGGCCTTACAATGTTTCTCAAATAATATCTATGGTATGAATCTCTATGAAACTTTAATCCATTAAGCATGTCAGAAAGTAGGAATCTTTAAAATGTCACATTTATTCATATTGAGAAAGGAAAATGAACATAAGAAAATTTTTGAATTCTTAAGGAATTCTTAATAATAACAGTGGGAAAAAATAAATATAACATTTAAAAATCGGGAGCATTGAAGCAGAATGAAAATAATAAGTTTTAGATTGGGGTATATTACTGAGAGAAAAAGATTATTTATGTTAATGGTTACAACTGAGTAAAGATCATGAATATATTCCATATTGTCTTTTATTTCTTTGATGTATTAGAATAAACATTTCAAATAATAGAATTAAGGCTGCTTCACAGAATTGAGTGTCAAAACTGAGAGACAATTCGAGCAATAGAAAGATAGACTAAAATGAAGGAAAAGCTCTCTGTTAGGTCAGGGAAGATTTTTAAATTACTAAAAAAACTGAGAGCCAGATTGGCAAAGAAAGAGAGCCAAAGAAAATGAAATAACAGGATAAAATGAGATAAGAAAGTGTTATAAGGGAGAGAAAGCATGACATTCTACCAAGGGGGGGAAAAAACATGATATAACAAAATTCTCAGGCAGATTTATGGTTTGCTCCCAAAAAATCTGAATATCTGCATAGACTAAGCTCTCAATCAATCTGAGTATGTCAGTAATATCCAAGTTTTCAAATGTCAGCGGAAGTATTGTGTTCTCCTGTTTTCCCAATCTTGGCTAACAAGGTAATTGCATAAAGCTTGTGTTTGGACTAAATTGAATACATGAAGATGCATTTCAATTAGAGTCTACTTCTACTTGTACTGATGTGACTGATTTAAAAGGAGCAATTTTAGCACTTGTATTTGTCACATTCTTTCCTGTTCATTTGAATGATGGCTGACTTGGTAGATTTTGGTCTGACTTTATTTGCTGTGTAGCTATAAAGTTGTTAAACTAAACAATTAAAAGGTTTCTTTAGTTCTGTGTCCCCTCACAAAACATATGGAATATGTAATTAGGATATGCAATACACCGAAAAGTATAAAAACTAAGACAATTTGTTTTTTGATGGTGATATTACAGTCACTGATTTACCTTCTAAATTCCTTATTTAATAAACTATGCTAAAGGTTAGTGGTAGTAGAAAGGTGAATTTAGAGGTAACAGCTAAGGACACACACTCACTATATAACAATCGCACAACGCATGTATTGAGTCTTTTGTCCTAAAGCAGTGTGACTGTTGAATTACTTCTCCTAGTGATCTTTTTTTAGTTTAAATAAATAAAGAAAAATCCACATCTGTTCATGCTTCCACTGAAAATAATGAGAACATTGTTTAGTGATAGGGTCACTCTGGAAGACAGCTCAGCAGGCTTCTTTTTTTTTTTTCCTGATATAAAATGTTAAAATAAATAGTCTCCTATATAAAAAATTTGATAAAGTTAAATTTGTAACTCTTTAGAGAATAAAAAGGAAGAAGACAAAATATACAGGTTTAATACATAATCCTCACATGTAAAAAAATATTTTCAACTGGCAATATCCCAATTGCTTTGCTAACAAATGGAGCACAAAGCACAAATGCATTTCTTTTTACTACAAATAACTGCAAACAATAACAAATTTTAAAAATGTAGAATGGGCCTGTGAGAGTCCTGTAATTCCTTATGGCTCCGCCTGGCAGTCAATGAATTCTTACTAATACCAATATGCGCAATCATTTTTTTTGTTGAATGAAAATACAATTATGGCTGAGGTTCATGCTCAGGAAGGCATACTTACATTAGGCCTGCTCACCTAAAATGTCAGACTTCAATTCAGCAAGTATTTTGTCTCTGTCAAGCAGAAAACCTACATATTGGAGTAAAAAATTAAGGGGAAGGTGAGAGAGATTCTAAACAATATTAGGAAATTCACAAACAGTTGGGATATTGAAAAGGGAAATTTAAGAGCCTCTCGTAGCTTCACTGAGATTTTTTTCAGTCATGGAGCATGCCAAGCTGTTCTGGATTCCAGCAGCTTTAATTCCTTCTTCTCATAGAAAGATATCTCTGATTTTACCAGGTTAATGCTTCCTTTACTTGCTTTAATATAGATGCCTCTTCATTGGTTACGGCTTCACTTGCTTCTTAAAGTAGGTCAGGTCCTAGAAATAGGTGCCGTTCTGGCCCTACTCGCCTTTAACATACTCATCACAATTGCGATGCATTCTAATAATCTGTTTGATATCTTTTGCTGATAAGACATAAGCAGAAGGCAACTACTAAGGCTATTGTATAAGTGCTAATCTCCTCACATGGTAGATTCTTAAAATAAATCAATTTGGAGTAAATAGTTTATCCATCAGGATTTTTTTTTTTTTTGAGAGGTTTTTTTTGCTACAGGGCATGTGCGCTCGCCAGACAGACAGAGACAGAGAGACAGAAAGTGAGAAATCACCCCCCAGGGGGGATGGTCATGCCACAATCCCTTCTCCTCCATTCTCCTCTCGGGATCTTGGGCACACACGCACACACGCCCGGTGTGAGTTTTAAGCCACCAGGTCCAGGACACGAACCGTGGTCGACTACATGGGAGTCCAGCGACATAGCCATTACGCTAGCTGCTGGTTCCCTCCATCAGGATTTTTATAGTAATTTCATTTGGTTGTATGAGATGGTATTACTATCATTTGTGAAAGGAAGAAATTCTGCAGTGTATTTGTCCATGGTCACGGTTACTAAATAAAACAGCTTATATTTTAATTTAAAACCCATAGCTCTTTTACTATACATGATGATTTAAAGTAGTATTCACTCGATAAGTATATAAGAAATAAATATCATCACAAACTATTTATAAAATATTTATTTTTATTAAAAAATAAATATATTTTTTTATTTTTACAAATTGCCTCATATTTTCTTTATGGGTAATGTCGATTGTTCTAAATTTAAATTGTATATAATTTTAGACATGTAATTATGCCTTTTTTATTTTTTTTATTTGCTATAAGGTGGTGCATGCACTCGCCTATAAAGACAGAGACAGAGAGAAAGAAAATGAGAAAACACCAGCCCCCGCTGAAGGGAGGATGGTCACACCACAATCCCTTCTCCTCCATTCTCATCTTGGGATTTTGGGCACATGCACACACATGCTCTGGGCCAAGTTCAGGACTTGAACCACACAGTCATCCATGAAGCATCCATCTGCCTTAACCACCATGTTACCGGCTGGCCCAATAACACCTCTTTTTAAATCAATTTTAGTGCCTGGTTGAAAAATACATTTAGTCCAGATAAAAAAAAAAAAAGCAGTAATTTTATCTATCTGAACTCCATGTGAAATGTTACTAATTAATTCTTATCACGTTATCACATGTTGTTATTAGCAACCCAATACTGGCCATTAATGATTGCAGTTACAGTATAAAATAGTTATCAACAAGATCACTAAACAAAATAGGAATGATTACTCATCTCAATTTTTTTGTAGCAAAATGCTTATTTGTTTCTGAGATAAACTGTGCTAAAATAGGTGAAAATTATCTGCATTCCAGACCTTGAAGTGAAAATTACACAAGAAATTGTAAAATTTTAAATCTTAAACTGCCATTATCAGAGAGACGCCTTGACAATACATAATGTATCACATAGATCACGTATTTCTTTAAAGCACTATTCTTTAGTGTAAGCTGTTACTATCAAGTGTAATCTATTGGACACATCACAATGAAGTGCTTAATGGACAATTATAAAGTAAAACCCTCAGCAATAACCTCAGCTATTTCCTAGAGGATTTTTTTTCTTATTTACTTATTTATCGTAATAAAAGTAAACCCAGTACTGCAGGAGGGGGTGCTCAGAAATTGTCAGTAGGGTCATTCGGGAATGATTTCCAGAGGAGGACAGGGAAGGACCCCAGAGAAGGCAATGATTTCTAGGCAAAGGGGTCTCTGGGAATGCCACAGACTTGTCAGAGAGGCAAGTCTTAGTTTAAATAAGAGTTTGTAACTCATCATACATATTCGTGTAAGAAGGAAATATACAAAATGACATTTAAGTATGTTTATCCTTTTCTTGTTCACAAAGATTCCTTACCGTGAGTGTGCCCAGTTCTCCAAATTCAGTATCTGTTTCCAGATGAGATGAAATAGCTAGTTGAGTCCAGCTAATGATCACACTATATGCAACAACTCCAGGCTATTCATGGTTTCACCAACTTTTTATACAATTATGAGAATTAAAAGAGAGATTTGCTCCTAAAATAGTAAGGAGGCAGTAGCATAACTGATGAAATAATAATTTGAAGAAAAAACAAATAGAGCCATGAAAGTCAGAGGTAGCAAATAGGAATGAAAGGCATATATTCATACGCATGTCAAGTAATTTTCTCAAGTCTTAGAAAAGAAAATTGCAATAAGGAGGAGGAAAGGACATCCAGCAATCAGGTAGTCCAATCTTTTTGCTAAAGCTTTGGAAGAAACAACACAGAAGGAAACTCTAAAACATAGCAACCAAAGCATGTACTGCCAGATTGCGGTAATTTACCTTTTAAGATAACAATAAATAAATAAATAAATAAATAGAGAAAAAATATCAAGTGGGAAAGGTAAACACTCAAAAAACTGCTTTTATCTACAGATATTTACAAATATCACTAAAGTGAAGTCAGATGCTTGGCATTCTCCTCACACTTGACTCCACTCCAGCGGAGTGCATTAAGAGAATGCAGAGCAACAGGCACAGCACAGATTATGTATAATGGCAGGGCACGCGTGGTAGCCATGCCAAGTTGTTGAGCATTGTGCGCCTTCACTTGGCTTATAGACTGTGAGGCTCATCCACATAAAAGGAATGCAGAGAATTTAGACAGAGTGCAGAGTAGAATGACAACAATAATGGAGACCTCTAAGGAAACATTAAATAGAGTCATTAGCCTGGAGAAATCTGAGAAGTTGCATATGTATCGATCTTTTAACAAATTATGACTTATCCCTCAAAGAGAAGTGGTCCATACTCTTTAATCCATTGGGCATCGCAAAAAGGAAATGAATTTAAATTGCATCATGAGATATTTAAGTTAGACGTAAAGAGATATTTTCAGGTAGAGAGAGAGAGAGAGAGTGGTTTAAAAAATTAACTTTCTCCGGAGGTCATTAAATGTATGCCATTTTAATTGGGTTAAGTCTAATGTGGTCTCTAATTTGCTATCACATTTCCTTCAGTGCTGTTATATGAGTGCCCCTGTTATTTTGGCAGTATGACAAATGATATTTTTATTATGATGGAATATATTTTATTGACTAGATGCCTTTTACACTCTCCTTTTAATATGTGTAAAACATACAAGGAATAAAATCAAAGCGGCTTGTGCCAACCCAGTGCCTTTTTCTTTGTTCTTTCAGTTTTGCAGAGATCTTTAAGGGAATATACTTGTGTCTACATTGATTTCCACTTTAAGAAGAGGTTAGGACAGTGCGCTCTTAGGAAGACAGAAATTTGTAAAAAATAAATAAATAAGTAATAGACACTATATCATGTACTCATTAAATCAGTTTTATGATAAGTTTAAAAACATTCCACTAGCTGTCAAAGGAGGTTTTGAAAGCAGTTTTGGGGGAAGTTCAATACAGCGTGCCCTCCCCTTCAAGACAGGCATGGTCATTTTTTAATTTTCTCTCCCTAAGAAAACAATTCCTAGCAAACCAGATATCCAAGCTGACTGGGAAGAGTTGAGGCAGTAATTGTCTAACATGAAAAATGCTATTTTAAGAGGAAAAAAAATTTAAGTTTTAAGAAATGTAAGCTCCAAAGACCAGCAGATGGCATAATGGTTACATCGCTAGACTTCCCCAACCTTAGTTTGAGTCCCAGACCCAGCAGCTTAAAACTCGCATCAGGAGCGTGTGCACGTGTGCCCAAGATCCCAAGAGGAGAATGGAGGAAAAAAGAACAGCAGTGTGGTCATTCCACCTTGGTGGGGGGGGGGGTGATTTCACACTTTCTGTCTCTCTAGTGAGTGCATGTGGCCTATTGCAAAAGTCTCTCTCTAAAAAGAAAAAAAATAGAAATGTAAGCTACGTTTGCTAGTTGAGTTAGCACTTGGTGTAACATGAAAATTCAGGAAGAACACACAAAACTATTCAGTAAACGAGCTCTGCCCCACAATGCTTTTAATTTTAATGTTCTAAATCAAATACTCCCCTTCATTTAATTAATCCTCATACAAGATACTAGAGAAATTTACAACAAAAAATGTGAGTCAAATCACTTACCCAATTTTATTTAAATCTTTAAAACTGACTCATTTGTCATTAGCGACTGTTAAAAAGATTAGTTTCTTAAATTATAAATAAACACTTACAGATGGACTATCCAATAGCCACATGTGGCTGGTTTATTATAAAAAAATAAAATTTAAAAGCTGTTTAATTATAAAAAATTAAAATTAAAAATCCACTTTTTTAGTCACATTAACCACCTTTCAAGTGCTCAGAAGTCAAATGGAGCTAGTGGTTACCTTACCGGACAGAACAGATATAGAACACTTCCATCCTCACACAAATTTCTGTTGAACAGTTGGGCCTGGATAATTTATGATATTTAAAACATCACCCTTGCCTTTACGTATATATTAATTTTAGGTTTTTGCCATAGGTCACATGCACTCACTGGGGAAAAAAAGAGAGAGAAAGAGAGATAAATCACTCCCCCCAAAACCCCCAGGAGGGATGGCCACACTGCAATCCCTTCTCCTCTTGGGATCCTAGGCACGCATGCATGCACACGCACCGGACATGAGTTTATGCCACCGGGTCGGGGACTTAAACCGTGGTCGACTACATGGGAGTCCAGCGACATAGCCATTACACTAACTGCTGGTCCCAGCCTGGCATGATTTTCAAGCTCCTGCATCCGGGACTCTAACCACAGTTGAACATGTGGGAGTCCTGTACCTAAACCACCACATCACCTTCTGGACCATGAACTTCGTAAGTATATCACAAAACATGATTCATCAGGGGACCAGCAGTTAGCGTAATGGCTATGTCGGTGGACTCCCATGTAGTTGACCGCAGTATGAGTCCCGGACCCAGTGGCTTAAACTCATGCCGGGCTTGTCTGCATGTGTGCCCAAGATCCCAAGAGGAGAATGGAGAAGGGATTGCAGTGTGGCCATCCCCTCTGGGGGATGATTTCTCGCTTTCTATCTTTCTGTCTCTCTGCCTTTCTGGCGAGCACAAGCGCCCAATAAGAAAAACCTCTCCAAAAAAAGAAAAAAGGAATAATAAAAATAAAAAGACGCATTGTTTCATGAGAAACCTAGGAAAGGTTATTGAACAAATAGCCTCTTAGGCAGAAGGAATAAACATATCCGAAGTTCTATCCCAGCTAAGGTGGTAGTGGGGTGCCAATGTATAATCACTTAGCAGGATTTAGTTCTGTTCTTGGACCAACCTAGGTAGGCCAGTCATGGTGGTATATAGATAGCCCTAGCTAGTTGAGAGGCTTGGGCAGGTGGTTTGTGACATGGTAACACCCTGTTAAAGACACCTATGTTTCTATCTCTCACTTTTCTTCTCTTTTATTTAAAAAATAAGTCAAATCTTTAAATCATGAACATGTTTGTATTATTAACATACATGTAAGTTCTTAAGAATTGTTTTTTATATCTA
Source organism: Tupaia belangeri chinensis (assembly GCF_000334495.1). Classification (NCBI taxonomy): domain Eukaryota; kingdom Metazoa; phylum Chordata; class Mammalia; order Scandentia; family Tupaiidae; genus Tupaia; species Tupaia belangeri. The sequence goes on from NW_006159700.1 coordinate 119,174, forward strand.
AAAATCCTGACAGATGAGCACTCTATTAGTAAGAATATTAGGGGACCAGCAGTTAACATAATGGCTATGTTGCTGAACTCCCATGTAGTTGACCGCGGTTCGAGTCTCAGTCCTGGTGGCTTAAACTCGTGCCGGGCCTGTGTGCATACGTGCCCAAGATCCTAAGAGGAGAATGGAGGAGAAGGGATTG
>NW_006159700.1:119711-129272 GCF_000334495.1 Tupaia belangeri chinensis
ATGAGGGTTTATCCAATAGCCACATGTGGCTGTTTAATTATAAAAAATTAAAATTAAAAATCCACTTTTTTAGTCACATTAACCACCTTTCAAGTGCTCAGAAGTCAAATGGAGCTAGTGGTTACCTTACCGGACAGAACAGATATAGAACACTTCCATCCTCACACAAATTTCTGTTGAACAGTTGGGCCTGGATAATTTATGATATTTAAAACATCACCCTTGCCTTTACGTATATATTAATTTTAGGTTTTTGCCATAGGTCACATGCACTCACTGGGGAAAAAAAGAGAGAGAAAGAGAGATAAATCACTCCCCCCAAAACCCCCAGGAGGGATGGCCACACTGCAATCCCTTCTCCTCTTGGGATCCTAGGCACGCATGCATGCACACGCACCGGACATGAGTTTATGCCACCGGGTCGGGGACTTAAACCGTGGTCGACTACATGGGAGTCCAGCGACATAGCCATTACACTAACTGCTGGTCCCAGCCTGGCATGATTTTCAAGCTCCTGCATCCGGGACTCTAACCACAGTTGAACATGTGGGAGTCCTGTACCTAAACCACCACATCACCTTCTGGACCATGAACTTCGTAAGTATATCACAAAACATGATTCATCAGGGGACCAGCAGTTAGCGTAATGGCTATGTCGGTGGACTCCCATGTAGTTGACCGCAGTATGAGTCCCGGACCCAGTGGCTTAAACTCATGCCGGGCTTGTCTGCATGTGTGCCCAAGATCCCAAGAGGAGAATGGAGAAGGGATTGCAGTGTGGCCATCCCCTCTGGGGGATGATTTCTCGCTTTCTATCTTTCTGTCTCTCTGCCTTTCTGGCGAGCACAAGCGCCCAATAAGAAAAACCTCTCCAAAAAAAGAAAAAAGGAATAATAAAAATAAAAAGACGCATTGTTTCATGAGAAACCTAGGAAAGGTTATTGAACAAATAGCCTCTTAGGCAGAAGGAATAAACATATCCGAAGTTCTATCCCAGCTAAGGTGGTAGTGGGGTGCCAATGTATAATCACTTAGCAGGATTTAGTTCTGTTCTTGGACCAACCTAGGTAGGCCAGTCATGGTGGTATATAGATAGCCCTAGCTAGTTGAGAGGCTTGGGCAGGTGGTTTGTGACATGGTAACACCCTGTTAAAGACACCTATGTTTCTATCTCTCACTTTTCTTCTCTTTTATTTAAAAAATAAGTCAAATCTTTAAATCATGAACATGTTTGTATTATTAACATACATGTAAGTTCTTAAGAATTGTTTTTTATATCTAAAAATCCTGACAGATGAGCACTCTATTAGTAAGAATATTAGGGGACCAGCAGTTAACATAATGGCTATGTTGCTGAACTCCCATGTAGTTGACCGCGGTTCGAGTCTCAGTCCTGGTGGCTTAAACTCGTGCCGGGCCTGTGTGCATACGTGCCCAAGATCCTAAGAGGAGAATGGAGGAGAAGGGATTGTGGCATGGCCATCCCCCCAGGGGGCAATTTCTCGCTTTCTATCTCTCTGTCTCTCTTTGTCTTTCTGGCAAGTGCACGTGCCCTATAGTAAAAACCTCTCCCCCCTTCCCCCCCAAAAAAGAAAGAAAAAATAAAGAATATTACATAATCAGCAGATAGTGTAATGGTTACATTGATGGACTCCCATGTAGTCAACTATGGTTCAAGTCCCAGACCAGCTGCTTAAAACTCATGCCTCATGCCGGGCATGTGTGTGTGTGTGCCCAAGATCCCAAGAAGAAAATGGAGGAGAAGGGATTGCAGTTTGGCCATCTCCTCTGGAATGATTTTTCATTTTCTGTCTCTCTGACCAGTGCATGTACCTTATTACAAAAATCCCTTTAAAAATAAAAATAAGGGAACCAGCAGTTAGCATAATGGCTATGATGCTGAACTCACGCGTAGTCGACCGCGGTTCGCGTCCCAGACCTGGTGGCTTCAAACTCACACTGGGTGCGTGTGCGTGTGTGCCCAAAATCCCAAGAGGAGAATGGAGGAGAAAGGATTGCGGCGTGACCATCCCCCCTGGGGGGTGATTTCTCGCTTTCTGTCTCTATGTCTCTGTCTGTCTGGCAAGTGCACGTGCCCTATAGCAAAAATCTCTCCAAAAAAAAAATAATAATAATAATGATAATAAAAATAAAATTTAAAAAGTAAGGATAAACATATGTATCCTGTATATAATTATAGATTACATCCAATATTTACTTTTCTATATTTTTGTTGAATTTCTCCTGGTTATATGATTTTTTTGGTCTTATAAAGCCATCTTATGGGGTCTCATGAAGTCTGTTAAGCATGATTGATAAAGTCTTGTCTAACTTGCTTATGGATCTTGAGAAAGTACTTTTGCCATTTGAATTAGATTATTTTTTTCCTCTTTTAGTAATCTAAAAGGCCAAGGTTTTTTAAACCATCATGAATATCTACGTCCCTTAAGATCTTGCCTATTTTTATCCCTTACCCCCATAAAGATAATTTCAGTTGGTCTGAGAGGAAATCCCATGAACTGTATTTTAATTATGAGGAGCTTCTCTGATGAACGCACTTTTGAGCCACACTTTATTGTTCAGTATAAACAGCAAATGTTTATGAGTCCACATGAAATTTTGGCACCGTAGTGATTTATGACACTTGCCTATAAATGATCTCTTTTCATAAGGATTGATTTCTTTGTGGCATAGGCAGGTATAACATAAATAGCTATAAATTTCTCATTTAAAACATTACTTATTAATAAAAACAACTCACAGGCCAGCAGGTGGTGGTGTGTTTCAGGCACTGGACTCCCACATGGCCAACCACAATTTGAGTTCCACACCTGATGACTTGCTTTCTCATTTTCCTTTTTCCTCTCTTCCTCTGCCTGTTTCTCCTGAGTCAAATTTAAATAAATAAATAATAACAACAAATAAAATTAAATAAATCTTTTTAAAAATAAATTTAAAAATTCACACAATTCATTAAATAACAGACTTCCATTTACACGTCAAGCATGCAAACATTTTAGCTGAAGATTAATTTGTCATGATGGCAAATGATATATCCATTAAAATAACAACTATCAAAGATGGATGAGGGCAGATCAAAAAACAGTAGAACCAATATTCTACTACAGGTTGGCATTCACTTCACTCAAAAGATGCAAATGTTTTTATCTGAAGATGGAGGCACAAAATCCAAGCAGAGGTTGTGGTTTCTGAAAAATTAGTATCAAAATATGTAATCGTTATTTAATATTTCAGATGCATGGGGGTATTCTGGGCATTATATTACCATATCAATTTCTCGTTCAAAATCCTTCAAGGAATCTTTCCAGCTTGCCTGCAGGATTAAGTTCATTGTCCTCAGCTTGTCGTAGTATTCTGAGATCTGGCACGGACTTGCTCTTTGGATTTCCTCTCCTGCCATCTCGCAGCACCACTGTGCTCTTTCACGCTTGTTTCCCGTAAGGTAGAGTGTCCCACAGGATGTCTTTGAGAGCACTAATTTTGGGATGCTAATAGGTGTTACATTTTAATAATAAAAAAAGTCTCCAAGGTCAAATGCATTTGGGAAATGATATGATACGTAAAGTTAATCATGTTCCCTTCCATAGTTCTGAGAACCTTTAGGATGCTAGTGTGAATTAAAAATAACTCGGGAGTGGATATAGAGTGAAATATTTCCCCAAAGAATTTTTTTTCATGAAACACCTTGTTTCATGGATTGTCTATAGAGATTATTTTTCTGAAGGACAGGTTTAGGAAAAACAGAGATGATGGAAACAGCATGGGATCTGGAATCTGAGGTCCTTGGGGTCAAAATTCAATCCTGATATTTACCAATGATTTTATCTGGGACAAATTAATCTTTAGATTTGTGTTTCTTCCTGGCAAAGTACAAATGTGTTATGTTTAATTTAGAAAGACATCGTAATAATTTAATGAGAAAACATATATTAGACACCTAGTATTGACCTTTTCCATAGGTTAGTGGTCAGTAAATAACAGTTTGGTTGCTTTTTCTTGCTTTCCAGCCAAACTAAACTCTTCACAAATTTCTTTAATATACACAGCTCTTTGCTTTTAGAGGTGATAAAATGCTGAGAATCTGTTACTTATGTGTCCAATTTCTATTAAAAAAAATTTTTGTAAAAATTTTAGTCTCTTTTCCTGCTTGTTGTCATCCCATTAATCCCATTCTTCAGAATCACCTTGGTTTTTTTTTGTTTTGTTTTTTGGTTTTTTTTTTTGGAAGCCTTTCTTCAATCTTCACAATTAAAACTGGCTTCTCCTATGTTTATATTTGGATAGAAATTTTTCTTATTCCACTCACTATTCTATAAATTCCATTTTTTCTACCGTATTATAAACTCTGTATATTCAGAAATCAATTATTGTTTGAGTAGCATAAAACATTTTAATTGAAATAAATGCATAAATAACAAAGAAATCTTTTGTTTTCTAGGAATACCACAAACAGTAAGACTTTCTTAATGATGTAGCAGCAAGTTTCAAGAGTGATTATTGATATCAAAAAGTTGTCGATCCCTGATCAACATTCCTTCAGTAAACTTTCTTGCCTCTATTTCTTTCAGCTGTTTATTGAATGATAAAAGAAACCTAATTTATTCATGAGTTGCGTTTTTTTTTTTCAAATTTTCATCACTATTGGCATTTTTTATCGGTCCATTTCTTTGCTGGAGTTCTTAGGAAATATCTAAGTTCTGAGCTTCCCTGGATTTAATGTAAAATGCATTTGGCTGCATTCAAAGTCTGCTAATTAGTTTATAAAATTAAAGTTCTTGTCCTAATTTGCTGCTTAAATCTCAGTGTTGGAAAGTCACATAACAAATTGGATGAAGACGTAGACTTTGTAGTTAAACATTCTTGGGTTAAAGTCTTTATTTCACCACTAATTTACCCATATGAACTTGAAGTTGAGTGAACTTGAGCACACTGTGCTAGCTGTACTTCACAGGATTATAGTGAAGTTAATGAAATAATATATATGTATATGCCATTTACTGAAAGATGAACATATATTAGATATTGTAATTTTCTACAAATATAGTTTTATCATTTTAAAGCTTACAAAAACTTTTATTGCTAATAAAGTTCAATTTTGGCACTCCAATATATATTTGTTGCTATTTTTATATTCTTTAATTGTTTCAATATTATTCAAGAAATAAGAAACTTTATGGCCTCATCTATTAGTTAAGTGTGGGTGGAATTTCAGGATGTCCCTTTGTCTTCATCCCCAGTATTATTTCCAACTCTCTTTGTAATCACCTTCTCATTATGTATTATTAATGCATTAAAATAATTTATCTAGAAATAGTGTTTATTCCAGGCTGGCAGGTGGCATGGTGGTTAAGGATGCTGGACTCCCATGTGGCCAACAATGGTTCGAGTCCCAGACCTGGTGGGTTGCTTTCTCATTTTCTCTCTTTCTCTCTCTCTCTCTCTCACTCTGTCCCTCTCTTGTGAAATTAAAATAAATAAATAAAGTTAAATAAAATAATTCTTTAAAAAAATAATCTTTGCTATTTTTTAACTTTTTTGTTTGCTCTTATTTTATATTTTAATACAAAGTCCCAGTTAATCAAGTGGGAAGCAAGAAGGAATAAATTCACACTGAAAAGAAATAATGAGGACAAAATATATTACTGGTCCTGCTATGGTTATGCAGCCATAGCTCAAGGGTCTGCAATGCTGGAAGACATATGGAAAATTGAGTTTGGTTCCTTGGTTGACTCGTACACATCAGGTATGTGTGTGCTTGTGATCCTTGCCTGGTGGGAACAGTTTGAGAGAGCCTATTGAGTCTGCTTATTTTTCTGTTTCACCTTCTAACAAGAACTAAATAAGTGAACTTTAAATGTGTGCCCTGGTAGGATAGTTTGACTATCAAGACCCATTAGGTGAATGCTCCAAGTGTGGGACTATTAGTGAACCTCAAATTTGCCATAAGGACAAAACTACAGTCAAGATTCACTTCATTGTTAGGCTATGAGACCTAGTGGACTGTTGCACTAATTTCACACTCCTTCCCAATTCTCTTTAGAAGCAGTTGCTTGGAGGTCTTAATAATGTGGTCTTGATAATAGGTTCCTTTTAATCCTCTAGGTCTCAAAAGAGCCAATGATTTCAGCTAATGAAAACTAACTTCTGATTTTAATAGGTCTTCAATTGGAAGAGAAATAGTCATGGAAGGAAAGAAGCAGAATACCTGCATATCTCAAAGGAAGATGAAAGAAATACTGTGTTCAAAGATTAGAAGCACCTCTTTATTTTGGAACGAGAATACAATTATTATTCCAAGAGACAGTATATATTGAAAAGAATCTATTTGGGGATGTATTTTCATTGCTGTTCTACTCTTTTCTCAGTGTAATATGTTTCTATTTTATATAAAACAGGAGTCAAACTTTTTAAGAAAATACTATATTCACTCAAAGATAAAATAAAATAGCAATAATAATGACTTGCTTTAAAATGTATATATTAAACTAATTCAGGCATGCAAATTTTTAGCTGACATTTAAGTTTCCTTGGTATCTAGGAAGAGAAAAATTATTATTTATGTGGAAATAATGCTCTCCAAGGGAGAGTAAAGTGTTCTATTTATTGAGTCCTTGTTCTTTGTGTTACACAGAATCACCCACAAACCACTGCTGTCCACCTGATGCCTGCAACCATTTTAAGCTGCCTTCTTTTTTGGCACAGCTTCCCTAAGTTGAGTACTTTTTTACATACCCCCAATTGGTTCATTTTTAGATCAATTGTGACTTCCTGGGTTATACTAATTCTGATCTCTTCAGAAAACAAGTGTACGTGGTTTTTGCAGGTGTCATATCATTTATAATAAAGGAAAAAAGCAACCACACAGAAACTTCGGAAGAGAAAGAGATTGGAAATGTGCTCTGAAGTGGAAAACTGAAAAGGGAATAAAAATAATAGTGTCTCCCGAGGAAATGACCCTGTTTGATCAGCTCTGTATCAGTATTCCTCCAAACCAGCCCGCTTACTGCCCCTGAGCACATTTTGCACCTGCACTTCTCCATACTTGCTCGCTTGTTCTCCCAACTTTGTGTTGTTATCCAGCTGGATTACATTCAGCCCACAGCTATGAGATAATGCCTTCCTTGTTTAGAAGTTGGAGATAATATCTTTTTTTCTCTGGATAAGCTTATTATCTATTTTCATTGGTAGCTATTTTCCCAAAATTGTATTCCTTCTTTGTAAGTGCAAGCTCCTGCCTGGCCTCCTCCTCAGTCCTAAGGTTCAAATTGCACCTAGTCTCTTATTCCAGATCCCACCATCCCTTGGCCAGCATGGACTAAGCAAATATAAGCACCTGACCAACACCAAGATGATATTTTTGCACTCCCTTGTCTGACCATTTTTTATTTCTCTTGGTGTTTTGTTGCTTGGTGTGTTTGCTTTATTTTGTTTCATTTTAAACTTGCCACAAGAAAGAAGATGATTCTTAGTCCATTCCATAGAATAATCTAAGAAAATTATTGAGACCTCCTAGTAACCATGTTGAAATGACCAGTCTTAAAGGATAAAATCTACATGCCAGGGGGAGAGAAAGACAAAGAGAAATTACAAGTTTTGTTGTGGTATTTGTGTTGCTGGTTTTAATCATCTGTGAGACCCAACTTTACTCTGTACCATTGTGCTTTACTGTGTTAGCCAATAATGTTATATTTGGCATAAATTATATCAAAATGAATTTGTGTATTAGAAATTAAGAGAGAACAAACTAATGTGCTATTACTTAATCTTTATAGATACAATATATCATCATTTTAATGGTCTTTATAAATTGGAGAGTTTAAAATTACTTGGGAGCAGCGACTGTATTTCATATTTATTTACATCCCTCCTGGTATCACTACAGCAAAAGAAACTCAATAAACACTTTGTTGTTTGATTGAGAAGACATGTTCTAAGGTGGTTTCCAACCTTTTGCTAAGTGTCTTGACACCCTAATTGAATTGCAGCATTGATAGTAAAAAGCGGCTGAGGGTGGAAACATCATTGTCAACCAGTTCTCCTTAAAAACAATATGAAGGCCAGCAGATGGCCTATTGGTTATGTCACTGGACTCCCACTTGACTGACTGTGGATCGAGTCCTGGACCAGAGGGTTTGAAATTCACATCGGTTGTGTGTGCGTGCCCAAGATTCTGGGAGGAGAATGGAGGAGAAGTGATTGCAATGTGGTCATTTCCCCTAGGAAGTGAAAACCTCTAAAAACAATACCAAAAAAAAGCAATGTAAAAGAGAACATATTCTACTTAATTTTCTGCACCTTGGCTTTTTTTTTTTTTCATCGTATAATATCTCAGAAATCATTTGGTATCAGCATATGCAGATTAAACATTATTTTTCCTCTTTTATTTTATCATTTTTTAAACATTCAGTCACTGTGCATCATCACAGCATGCCAAATGAATTTTCCCATCATGAATTCACCATATATTAGTGCAGTCAAAGATAATACCATACACATTATCACCAACAGATCATTTTCCATTATGTGCCCTAAATATACTGCTTCTTTCTTTTTCCCCTTGATTCCCTTCTTCTTTCCATCCCCTATTACCGACCCTCCTCTCACACTGTCTCTGGTATCCAGTTACTCTCCACGCCTTTATATCTTCCAGTATTCAAATAAATGTTCACAGATTTACGTTTTCTTTGAAAAAAAAATACTTAGCATACTCTAACCAAGAATTTCTACATGCAGGGAAAATACCAAGTTTATAAAAAAAGACATGCATATAAATAGTGAGAGTATCTTCATCCTTAATAGCCCATACATGAAGTAATACAAATAGCAACAAATATACTGTGATATATAATGTCAAATTACACTAATATAAACAGGAACTGCTTCTCTAAAGAGAAACAAAGGTGTATCTCAAAAAGACTACTTTGGTCCAAAGGCAGCCATCAAAGTGTACATTGTGATTTGTTTAATTCTACTATGTTTAGGAACTAGTGAATCATATTTATGTTAATGGAAATCAAAATACAAGCTACATATGTTTATGGTGATGGGTATTGACTAAAAAGTTACATGGGATATTTTCTAATTTTTTTTTTGGGGGGGAGAGGTTTTTGCTATAGGGTGTGTGCACTCTCACGATAGACAGAAAGAGACAGAGAGACAGAAAGCGAGAAATCACCCCCCAAGGGGGATAGCCATGCCGCAATCACTTCTCCTCCATTCTGCTCTCAGGATCTTGGGGACGCATGAACACGCGCCCGGTGTGAGTTGTAAGCCACCAGATCCGGGACACTAACCACAGTCGACTATATGCGAGTCCAGCGACATAGCCATTACACTAACTGCTGGTCCCAATATTTTCTATTTTAATGGACATGATTAATGTATTGATAGGGATGTTTGATACTGCAGAAGGGTATAAAGTTTTAACAGTTTGGGGACCAGCAGTTGGTGTAATGGCTATGTCGCTGAATTCTCATGTAGTCAACCACGGTTTGAGTCCCGGACCTGGTGGCTTAAACTCATGCGGGGTGCGTGTCCGCA
>NW_006159700.1:129432-163143 GCF_000334495.1 Tupaia belangeri chinensis
AAAAAAAAAAAAAAAAAAAAAAGTTTTAACAGTTTGTCTGGTAATAGACTCAGAATAGGCACATTTCACAATATTTTTAGTAGTATTGTATAAAAGCAACAAGATGGGTATAAATAAAAATGATCTTGTAATAGTAAATAAAAATTAAAAAGTAATGTGTTTGGTATTTGTTTAAAACATCAACTTTAAATAGAAATATTATAAATATCAGTTTTCCTATTTTCCAGATAATGAAGCTGAGATCAAGGAAGTCAAAGCAACTTGCTGATATGTATGCATATATAATCAGAATAAGGATTAAAAATCCAGCTTTTTCATTAGATGTCTCCCGATTGCATCTTTAAATCTCTCTTGATAGTTAAAATGAACTAGTAAAATGAACTACTTGAGAGCTATGTCAAGATGGATTTTTCAGGTAAGTGTCTTGATCACTGACATCTATTTAGGTGGGTCAAATACATATATTATCATAAATCAGATAAAGTAAGCTGGTAGATTTTTGTAATTTAAAAAAAGTAATCCTACAAAAATAACTTTGGTGTTCATGCATCAAAATATCTTGTATTTTACTTCTTACTCAAGCTTATTTTAAGATCAATAGCAATCAACATGGAAACAGGAAAAAGGAAATAGAAGTTTAAAATATGGTACAAAACATAACCAAGGGAGCATCCATGATAGTATCACCTAGAAAAATAAAAATAATAAAAGATCCAAGTCCATTCTCTTACCTTTTACCTATTTTGTTTTTAAGGGGGACTAGGGGGGTTGACAAATGGAATCCTATAGCCAAGTTCACTTTGATCAAGTCAATGTAATTAGACATATTGATTACTCCTGCTAGGGGAGAAACCTATCTCTGATTACACACCTGGCCTTTTATGGTTCAAATGCTCCTTGTTATGGTTTTTCCAAGTATATGAAGTATACACAAAATTGGCTGCTTGATTTTTCTAATTTGCATCTAAAAAGAGTGCTTTCATTTGCTTCTTTGATGGCAATTGTGTTGTCTGAAATCAAGAATAAAATAGTAGGGTTTGGGAATAACATGATCATTGAATTATTTCCTTCAAATATGTAATAAGTTGGAAAGGAGTAGAAATTAAAAACTTTAGTTGTCAAGTGAAAAAGAAAATCAAGAAAACGCACGACCATGTAGATAATTATCTGATCTATTATTTATTTCATCATCAGGAGGTCAATTATTCTTGGCTATGTTTCCTCACAGGTATTTTAGACTTCTCTCAGGAAATCTTTCCTATCTGAATTTCACTTTTTTCCACCCAATATCCCATTCTGACCTAGTTCAGATCTGTGGATACTTACTGACCTCTTGCTCCTTTTTCTTTTTTAAGGTTTTGCCGTAGGGAGTATGTGCTTGCTGGAGTGAGATAGAGAAAGATAGTCAGAGTTTCGGAAAGCAAGAAATCATCCTCCTTTGAGGGAATGGTCATGCCACAATGCCACAATCCCTTTTCTTCCTTTCTCCTCCTGAGGTTTTGGGCACACATGCACATGAACCCAGTGTAATTTTTTTTTTTTGAGAGGTTTTTGCTATAGGGTGTGTGCACTTGCCAGACAGACAGAGACATAGAGACAGACAGCGAGAAATCACCCCCCAGGGGGTTGGTCACGCCGCAATCCCTTCCCCTCCATTCTCCTCTCTGGATCTTGGGCATGCACGCACATGCGCCCGGCGTGAGTTTTAAGCCACCAGGTCCAGGACTCGAACCGCGGTTGACTACATGGGAATCCAGCAACATAGCCATTATACTAACTGCTGGTTCCCAACCTAGTGTAATTTTTAAGCTGCTAAGTTAAGGACTCGAACTGTGTCAGCCATGTGGGAGTCCAACACCTTCACCACCATGCCATCTGCTGACCCCACTCATTTATTTTATTTAAACTCCATGTCAAATTACCTATAGATCTAGACCTTGTCACTTTCATTATCATCACCAATGTCATTTGAAAGAATTTTATTCAATATGTTATTATTTCAAGTTTGCAACTCTGTGTATGTGTGTGAGTGTGTGAGTGTAAAAATCTAAATTTTTCATTACACTTAATGGTTGCATCAAAGTCAGTCCAGTCAACCTTACTAGAATCCTAAAATGTTGACCTTACTTCTGAACAAACCCAATAGAAACAGTTCACATAATGTATCTAATAAGTAAGTAAGTTTTAGAAAGAGATAACTAGCTGTCCAAATTAGATGGAGTGACATTACTGTAATCCAATAGTATTAGATTTAGATATAAAACACCTGAGTCTAAATCATGGGCCTCTCATAACTGATTGAAGTCACTTATTAATTTTTTATACAGATGAAATAAAGCAGTATATGAGAAAGATCTTGGTACATTCATTCAACAAATATTTATTGAGTGGGTCATATAATTTAGGATTTATGACACAGTGAGAGATATACTTGTTTCCTAAAACTCTTATCAGTAGAGGCATTTATAAAGCAATAAAAAATAACAAACAAAAATATTCAGATGATAGTAAATACTAAATAGACCATTAAAATAGGGTGTAGTGATTGCCTATTTCATGGAAGGCCTTTTTCTCTCTCTCTCTCTTTTTTTTTTTAATTTGCTATACGGCACATGTGCTTGTCAGAGAAAGAGGGAGAAGAAGCAAAACATCATCCTCCTAGGAGTGGATGGCCACCACCAATCCATTCTACTCTGACTCTCAGGATTGTGTACCCCCTTTCTCTCTATTGGGACATGGTCTCAGCAAGTTTTTCAAGTCATTGTGTCTAGAATTCAAGTCATGCAGTTAGCCACGTGGAATCCAGTGGTCCTAACCACTGCTGACACCAGCTGAACTCTTTGAGAAGATGACATTTAAGTGAAAATGAAGTAATAATACAAAGCCAGCCTTTGAAAAACAAACGAAGAGCAATCTAGGCAGAAGGAACAGCTAGTGAAAATGTCTTAGGTTGAGTGACTGGAAGGTGGCCTGGTGGTTGGGGTGCTGGACTCTCACATGGTTGACCATGGTTGGAGTCCTGGACCTGGTGACTTGCTTTCTCACTCCCCCTCTCTTTCTCTCTCTCTGGTCAAGCCACATAATAATAATTAATAAATAACATTAAAAATAAATAATTATACTTAAAAAAAGTCTTAGGTGAGCTCTCGGACTCCCTTTGCACTCCCTCCTGTCCTGCATCGCCACCTCAGCCCACCTGGACTTGAAATGCCTGTCTGGGGAGGTGGAAACAAGTGTGAGGCTTGCAACCAGACCATGTACCATGTAGAAAAGATGCAGTGTGACAGGAGGAGCCTCCACCGCTGCTGTTTCCTGTGCATGGTTTGCAGGAAAAATTTAGACAGCACAACAGTGGCCCTCCTTGATGAAGAGATCTACTGCAAATCCTACTATGGAAAGAAGTATGGGAACCAGCAGTTAGTGTAATGGCTATGTCACTGGACTCCCATGTAGTCGACTGTGGTTCGAGTCTCAGACCCAGTGGCTTAAACTCCATGCCGGGCACATCGGCGTGCGTGCCCAAGATCCCAAGAGGAGAATGGAGGAGAAGGGATTGTGGCATGGCCATCCCCTCTGGGGGGTGATTTCTCGCTTTCTGTCTCTCTGTTTCTCTCTGTCTTTCTGACAAGTGCACACACCCTATAGCAAAAACTTCTCCAAAAAAAAAGAAAAAAAGACTTACGGGCCAAAAGGCTAAGGGTATGGGAGGGTGCTGGCACACTCAACATGGACCATGACAAAAGGCTGGCGATCAAGCCAGAGAGTGTTCAAATCCACAGGCCTATGACAAATCCAACACTTTTAAGTTTGTTCAGAAGTTCAGGGGTGCTTATTGCTGAGTGAAGTAAGCCAGGCTATGAAAGAAAGATATTGTATGTATCCACTCAATATGTACCGACTATCCGCACTCTATGATAGAGAGCAAAAAATCGGAGGACATAAAAGCAGTGAAGGCACTTAATGAGAATGGGACAGTGTGGAATGGGGTAAGTGAAGAGAAGAGGATAGAGAAAGATAGCAAGTGAACAATAGAGAGGCAGGACGTTAGTGAGAAACAGATAGGGCTTATTAACTGTTGATGATGACATGTATAGTATTCTCAACTGGATTGGTCTGAGAAGTATTTCATGATGGGCAAAGTATTTTTACAAGCAAAACGAGAAATAGCAATTGACTGTTTTATAAAAATAATTAGAATAATAAAAAAATAATGATTGGGGAAAACAGAAAAGATATGGAATGTAGAAGTGGGGAGATTAATGTCTCTGTACTGACTGACATGCATGGCATTCCCTTTTGAAAAAACAATGTAATACAATGTAAAGTTATATGTAATCCAATGTAATATAAAGAAGATTATGATGATAAAAAAAAAGAAGTGGAAAATAGTGGAGATGAAATGCATGAGAAAAAAATATGGAGAGGACTGAAGCAGTGTGCCACATGTGGAGATTCCCTGTATGCTGCCGAAAAGGTCATTGGTGCAGGAAAGCCCTGGCACAAACACTATTTCCGAATTGCCAAGTGTGGAAAGAGCCTTGAAGCAACAACTCTAATTAAGAATGAAGGTGAAATCTATTGTAAAGGATGCTACGCAAAGCACTTTGGACCCAAAAAATGTGGCTATGGCCAAAGAACAAGGGCCTTTGTTCGTGCTTGGTAAAGATGGTAAACCCTGAACTAAGCATCACATTGAGATTCTCTTCATAGCCGAAACACAGATAATCTTGTAACACTAAACTACTATGAAATTCTAACAGCATTAGGTACTGCAGTAGTTAATTAGATAAGCCTGTACTTGGATAGATATATAACCCATAGAAAGAAAGCACTATATTTCCTTTTATTCACTAGCAATTTCAAGAAATGTTTTTCATTTTAAATAAAACTTTAGCTCAGAAAAAAAAAAAAGTCTTAAGTTGAGAGCATACTCTGGCTTTTTTTTTTTTTTTTTTTTTGTGACGTTGTCTGTCTCGGCACGTGTGCTCGCCAGACAGACAGAGAGAGACATAGAGACAGAAAGCGAGAAATCACCCCCCAGAGGGGATGGTCACGCCGCAATCCCTTCTCCTCCATTCTCCTCTCGGGATCTTGGGCACACACGCACACACGTGCCCGGCGTGAGTTTTAAGCCACCGGGTCCGGGACCCGAACCTCGGTCGACTACGTGGGAGTCCAGCGACATAGCCATTATGCTAACTGCTGGTTCCCATGAGCATACTCTAGCTTTTTCATGAACAGAAGGAGGCCAGTGGAAATAGAACACAGTGGACAATGGGAAGAATGATTTGAATCAGGTCAAAGATGTTAGAATACAGAACTACATGATAATGAAGAATATCATGTGCAGTATTTTGTCAGAATGGATAAGAGGTTTACCAATAATTAAAGAGTTTTAGGTAAGGGATAATGACAAGTTTTATGTAAGTGAGCGTGTTTTTGTTTGTTTTTGGGTTTTTTTTGTTTAGTTTTGTTTTGTTTTCTGGGAATGGAAGAAGAGTAGGCATAGGAAAACGAGTTAGAACTCTATTGCAGGGGCCTGGGACCAACAGATGGTGTAACAGTTACATCACTGAACTCCCATATAGTTGACTATGGGTCAAGTCCCAGATCTTGTAGCTTAAAACTCACACTGTTTGCATATGCATAAGTGTTCAAAATTTCAAGAGGAGAACACGAGGAGAAGGGATTGCACCATGGCCATCTTTCTGGGGACGGGGGGTGGTGATTTCTCACTTTCTGTTTCTCTCTCTTTCTCTGTCTCTAATAACCATACACACACTATAGTAAAAATCTCTAAAAAAAAAAAAAATCTATTGTAGGGACCAGCAAGTGGCATGGTGATTAAGGTGCTAGATTTTACATGGCAGATGATTGTGGTTTAAGTTTTGGATCTGGTGGCTTGAAAATTATCCCCAGTGGGTTTGTGTGCATGCCCGAAATCCTGAGAGGAGGATGGAGGAGAAGGGATAGTGGCATACGTATTCCCCTGGGGGTTGACTTCTCACTTTGTCTCTATCTCTCTCTGGCAAGTACACACAGCCTATGATAAAAACCTAAAAAAAGGTAACCTCTTTCATAATGGGATTTGCTGTGCTAAATAAGTTACTTGAGGTGCTTAGAATGGAGTCTGCTTCCCAGTAAATATTTGAATAATATTAACAATTACCATTATGTATGCATCTAAAATATATGGGATACCAAGAATAAAAAAGCCTGTTTCAAATATGCAATGCAGGAAAAGATGAGAGTGACTTGAATGTGGGTGATACCTGAGACAATCAAGAATTTGTTTGTAAAATGAATCAATACAGCTTGCTGATGATATGACTGAGTTAATCATAAGAAAAATAGAGAAAAGAAAGGAAATTGTATTTTAGCCAAATAGATCCTGATACATTTTTTAATTAAATTTATTATTATTACTTTTTAGATATAGAATTTTTTATAAGAGTAGTTTTCTGTATGTTGCCAATGTAAAATTTAAAATGTCTATTAAATTTCCATTTTAAAATGTCAAATGGACTGTCAAATAATTTTAGATATAAGAGAGCTCAGAGGTGAAGAGAAGCATTGCTATTTGAATTTTTAAAAAATTGGGATTGATGAGCCCTGCAGGTGGCATGGCAATTAAGGGCACTGAACTCCCACATGGCTGATAATAGTTCCAGTCCTGGGCTTGGTGGATTGCTTTCTTGTTTTCTCTCTCTCTCTTTCTCTCTCTCGTTAAATTAAAATAAATAAATAAATAAATATTTTCTAATGGGATTGATGAGCTTACCTGGGAATATTGTAGGTAGGAATATCTTTAGAGCTCTCTAATATTTTTCTTTTTCCTTTTTGGAGAGGTTTTTGCTATAGGGTGCATGCATTTACCAGAAAGACAGAGAGACAGAGACACAGAAAGCAAGAAATCACCCCCCAGAGGGGATGGCCACACTGCAATCCCTTCTCCTCCATTCTCCTCTTGGGATCTTGGGCATGCATGCACACGCACCCAGTGTGAATTTAAGCCACTGGGTCCGGGACTTGAACCACGGTCAACTACATGGGAGTCCAGAGACATAGCCATTATGCTAACTGCTGGTCCCAGAGCTCTCTAATATTTAAAGGATGAACAAAAAAGAGTTATCTAGTAAAGGAAATCAAGAAGAATCACTGAGTTGGCAAAACAAGAAAACGGGTTATTGAGGGGTCTTCAAAGTTTTATGGGAAATGTGTATTATGAAAAAAACAAGGCATACATTTAAAAATATTTTCCACACAAATAAACTTCTACTTCAATTTTCTTTTTGTATGGACTTTTTGAAGTCTGCTGTATTGTAGAAAATCAATGTCAATTTCCCTCTTTCCTTAAATAATTGCTATATAATAATTTTCATTTATGTACAATAACTATGTAATTATATCAAAGTAATGTCACCAATCATTTATTTACTTTTAAAATTTGCTAAAGGACACATGCACTCACTGGAGAGAACCAGAGAGAGTGAAAATGAGAAAGCATTCTTCTCCCATGGAAGATGGTCATGTTGTAATCCTTTTCCCTCCATTTCTCCTTTTGGGATTTTAAGCATGAAAGCACACATACCCAGCAAGTTTTTCAAACCACTGGGAATGGAACTCAAACCACCCACTTGGTTATTTGGGATTCAGTCACCTTAATTACCTTCTACCAGCTGGCAAAATTTATTTTTATAATTTTTTTCTGAGATTTTTACATTAGCATGTGTGCACTTGCCAGAGAGAGAGAGAGAGAGAAACAAAGACAGTGAGAGGAAAAGTAAGAAATCACCTCCCAGGGGGAAAAGTCAAGCTGCAGTCTCTTCTCTATTGTCTTCCTGGGATCCTGGGTATGCATGCACATGAGCCTGGCATGAGTTTCAAGTCACCAGGTCTGGGACTTGAATTGCAGTCAATCATGTGGGAGTCCAGTGATGTAACTACCATGCCATCTGCTGGCCCCATTTATTTATTTATTTTTATAAATCTCTCTTCAGATTTCTATAGGAAATATCCAAATAATTTATAATATAGTATTAGCCTTTATAATATAGCATTAAAATAACACCCTACCATGTTATTTTAAGCCTTGGTTTAAGTTCTTTTAGAGCAGGTCTTTTATGGTGAAAATACCACTGACAGATTAGAGATACATTTTAAAAAACAGGGTATAACCATTATTCATAGTTAGAATTATTTATTCATTAGAATTTTATGCAATTCCTAATAATTACAAAGCTACCTAAAGTAAAATGATGTAATAAAAAACGGAAAGCGTATTTAAAGTTAATAGATTTAATTCCCATCTCTAACACTTCAAGCATTATGAATTTTTCTGAGGCTTCCTTCACAATGTAACTTTTAACAAATAATAATGATGAATACTCTGTGTTTTATAGCTCTTTATTGAGATAATTTTGAAAAAGTCTTACTAAAGGATAATATATAATAACACTTTGTGGACACCTCTTGGCAAAGTGGAAATACAAATAATAAATTAAAAATTTTTTAAGGCCAGCCCCACGGTCTAGTGGTTAAGGAAGATAATCTCATAGGGCTGACCATGGGGTTCAAATCTCAGTCAAGTGGCTTGAGAAACATACTGGGCATGTATGCATGCAAATCCAAAATCCCAACAAGGTGGATAAATGGAGAAGAACGGATTCTAGCATGACCATGTCCCATGGAAGAAAGAGTTCTCTCTCTCTCTCTCTCTTTGATTGAGTGCACACACCCCCTGGCAAAGTAAAAATAAACAAAAGAATCCTTTAGAATTCATCACTTCACCTTAAATATTCTAAACTTTGAAATCCATTTAGTACTTAGGTGGTTGTGCCTGTAGCAACATTTTCATAGTTATGATAAAAAACATTTTTATGAGGATGAGAACTAAAAACATTTTTTGACAAGACATTTGAGTCAATGACAATTTTAGAAATAGCTCCCAGAATTAATATATCTCATTAAAGATCATTTAATTTTGTGGCACTTTTTAAACTGAGTATTGTATGGAAAATGCAGAATTGTATCAAGTCTAGATAAGTGATTACAAACTACAGATGTGAAGACACCAAGATTGTGAAGTAAAAGAATGATAAAATCAATTGACATAAAGGCACTTTCATTTATTTCATACTTTTTGAGATGTTTTCTTTATGGTATTGAGAGGTACACATGAGCTCACAGCTCACAGGATATGAAAGTTTTAATGTCTTTATTCAAAAAAATCACAATAAAATTCATTGTCCAAAGTGTGCTTAAACTTTGACATATATGAATAACTTTCTTCTGCTTTCATGCAAAGGATGAATTGTAGTTTATATAATTAACATAACTAGAGTGTCAAACTCAATGAATATAACTTATATTTGGGGGGAAAAAATCAACAACGAAGGAATCAAGTCTCCCGAGAACTTTTATAAGATAACAACAAAAACAGATTTATAGGCATTGGAGGGTCTTATCTTGCCATTGTCATTTGCTGGGTATGTGACCTGCAGTCTGTCACTTACCTTCATGGAAATGTACTACCTCATCTGAAAATCAAGCAAGTAGGGATATATGAGTTCTATGTTTCCTTTGGGCTCTAAAATTCTATGATGCAATAATTTTTATTGCCTGATGAGTGAATATATGATCATTGCTCATAAAACTACTGTGCCAGATAACACAGAGCATTTTTTATCTCTAATTAATGCCTTAAATATCTTGAGATATATTGAGAAATGCTCTCACAGTACAAGGATATAAAATAGGTTTTTGGCAAATGAGAACCCAGGAGAATTTAAGTTATATCACACCTCATACAGAAGACATTCTGATAATTAGAATGATTTACCCAGTAAGGAGAGGAATAACTGAAATCTCTAATAATCCACTAGTCAATAACAAGACAGAAGTTTATAAATAGCTTCCAATATATATAATCACAAATTTAACCACACATAATCTTTTCTTTCTTCTTTCTTAAGGAAATGGGAGATAATTAAGAATTAATTCAAGCTTAATTCTAAAATAGTTTAGAAAGTACTCTTATTACTGATGCCAGATTTTTAGCAAATTAAGTATTTTGTTGAAAGAACATATGCAAATATAAAGAGGGGAAAGGCCCTAAACTAAAAACGCATCTCATTAGTGTCTTCCTAAAAAAAGAAATACAACAAAGGCCTAGATACTGAATCTGCAGCTGCAGTTTACACTCCATCATTGAGCTATGATGGACAATACTGGTACTGTACAGATTCCGGTTAAATTAATGCTGTTGGTTTTTGTTTCTAAAGACAAAAAAAAAAAAAAGTGTATGAAACAACTTCAGTTCTCACTAAGCCAAATCTGAGATCCCATCTGTTCAAATTTCATGCTTTAAAAAAAAAAAAAAGAAATCAACCTTAAAACAAACCTCCTTCTTTCTAATATTATTAGGAAATCCAGCAAGAAAGCTTGATAAATTTCTTGAAATTTAATTCAACTTGAGCAACTTTAAATGATAAAATCAGCACCATTTGGCAATATCTAGGGCAGTCTGCACTTGTAAGGAAGTGAAGAAATAAAGCCGTGAGCTAGACCTATATAAAAGGATGTCGCCCCTGTTTCCTGGCACAGTCTGAGTAAGAACTGCACGCTCCTAAGGGTCATAGCTAAAAATTCTATGCATTCTTCTGCATTTCTGAAGGCAAAGCAGTGATCTGTCTTAAATGAAAAAAATGGAAACCACGTTATTTTTGTTTCTCTTAAATTTTTAAGTGATACTTAAAGGGGGAAATAAGTGTCTATCAAAATCTTTCACTGATTTTCCTTTGTTTCTTACCAGGAAAGAAATTTGATGTAAATACAAAGTGCTATTGCCTAATGAGATGCTTACTAAAAAATAACTAATTGGCTTAAAATAGTTTGATGATAGGCAGGATTATTTATTTTTCATCCATGTTTGTATTGGCTTCTTGAGTGTTGTAAGTGCTGCATTATTTTTAGGATTTATGATGTTTGTGAATAATCTGCTCCATAGTTTTTTCTTTCTTTTCCTTTTTTTTTTGTTTTTTGTTTGTTTGTTTGTTTTTTGAGAGAGAGAGATTTTTGCTATAGAACACGTGCCACTTGCAGGAAAGACAGAAAGTGAGAAATCATCCCTGGAGTGAGGGGGTGGGATGGCCATGCTACAATCCCTTCCCCTCCATTCTCTTCTGGGTATTGTGGGCATACACATGTACGGTGTGAGTTTCAAGCCACTGGATCTCAGATTCGAACCTCAGTAGGCTATGTGGGAGTCCAACAATGTAACTGCTACGTCATCTGTTGACCTCTCTCCTCCATAATTTCAAACATGGTCCAAAAGCGAATTGTTAGATTTTAGGAAAAAGTTTTAGGTTTGATAACTTTTTTTTTTTTTTTTTGAGAGGTTTCTGCTATAGAGCATGTGCACTCACGAGAGAGAAAGAAAGCAAGAAATCATCCGGGGGGTGGGAGGGAAATGGCTATACAGTAATCCCTTCTCCATTCTCCTGTCAGGATCTTGAGCCCAAAGGCACATGTGCCTGGCATGAATTTAGGCCACCAGGTCTGGGACTTGAACGTTGGTCGACTACATGGGAGTTCAGCGACATAGCCATTACGCCAACTGCTGGTCCTGTAGATTTGATGTTTTTCGAAGAATTAACATTTAGGTTATCACAATTTTATAGGAGAATTATACAAGTTCCAGTAAAGACTCAAAATAGAAGATATGTTGATATCTTTATACTTTATCAGATAAAAATAATTTTATGATACTGTTTTGATATTAACCTGGATGTAAGAACTTATTTTAGAATTCTAATTATCAGGACTTAGATATGTTTGGGTCACAAATAAAAGTATAGAAAAAAGACTAACTGCCTAAAAGTCTTATATTAGATACCAGGAATTGGATAAAGGAAAAAAAAAATTTAAATACCTGTAATAGATTAAAACAACCCAGGCAGACATACTAAAAAACTGTGCTGAGTTCAATTAATCTTCCATTCTTCATGCTAATAACTAGAACAGTTATAATATTCTGTATGAGTGAAATAAGAGAATTGCTCTTTAAGATGTTTCTAAATCATTAATTCTTATTCTTTAGCATGCACTTGATATATAAAGATAGCAGCTAACATTTACTGAGCATACTATATGCCAGACACTAAGTGGAGTTTTTAGTATCACCTATTATATATTATCCCTGAGTGCAATTTTCTTTACCCTCTTTTCAACTTCCATTTTCTTTTTTTGCATATCAAACATAAAAAACATAGAGAAATTAATTAGCTTTCTCAAAATTACACAACAAAGTGAGAGAGCTGGGAGTCAAACCAAGGCTATGTAGAATTAGATGATCATTAAGGAATAATAGAATGATTTAAGAATTATTTTCTAAAAAATTGTATTAAGCAAACTAAAGCAGTTAATGGCATTTAAATGCATTGGATGTTATTTTTTCCTCAATTCACTTTTCAGCTGGTATTCCGATCACATAGAGATTGAAACTGATGGTCCTGATAACTCTCCAATTCAAAAATGACAACTTTTGCTACCATTTTTTGGGGGTAGGTTTCCTCAGCTATAATGAATCATTGAGAAAATGAAAATTGGCATATGAAGATAGCTACTATAGCAGTCTTCTGTTTGGAGAAAAACTCAATAAACTTGTTACTCATTAAATATTTACATTTCGCTCTAAGGCAATTTAATATGTAATAAATGTAAGCAAGGAAAAAATTGTGTACTTATGTTATGCATCATAATCTTTAAAATAGAACATAGAATTGTTTGTAAAAGAGCAAAAATAAATAATTCAGGAAACCAAACAAACAGAAGAAACTAAATTTACCTATTGTCATAGATATTACCCATAGCAATGGTTTTAAAAAGAAGCAGTTATTGACCTTCAACTTGGAATATTTGCAGTTTTGCTGCTTCACCTTGGTAGGACTGTATGTGGTTTGAAAAAGCATAATGAGAAAAATACATCATGTTCGAGCTTTTCTTTACAATTTCATATCTATGATCTCATTTGGTAATATGAAACGACCATGCTTTTTTATTAGCAGATAAGAGATATCAGGTGGAGGTTTTTGATAAAGAACCTGGAGAAATGCTTTATTATAAGATCTTCTTTAACTAGAGTGAAATGGTACAACCTTCCCTTGATGATGAAGGAGTCCTATGATAAAGTTGTTCTTATGGAGGGTTAGTAGGATGCTAGCACACAAGAAGCAGTGGTGAGAGTGGAGTTAGGAAAGCATTTAGGAGAAAATTGGAGGGAACGGCAGGGTTGTTTTTAAACATGCTGACGTTGGGTATCATACAACTACATTAAATTTTCCAAAAGGTTGTTAAAATGCGAATTGTTACTTAAAATATAAGAATGAATTTGTAGGTTAAGATTTAAGAATCATTCATTTAGGGGCTGGCTGGCGACTTGCAGTGGCTAGGTCCCACATGGCTGAGTCTTAGACCAAGATGCTTGAAAAAATCATGCTAGACACATGTACATGTGTGCTCAAAATCCCCAAGAGGAGAATGGAGGAAAAGGGATTGTGGTGTGGCCATCTCCCTTGGGGAAGTAATTTCTCACTTTCTCACTCTGTCTCTATCTGGTGAACACAGACCAGGGAGCCCTGTGAAAAAAAAATAATAATAATAATAATAATAATAATTTATTTAATGGTAATAATTTAATCTTTAAAATGTAAGAAAATTACAAATGAGGGACCAGCAGTTAGCGTAATGGCTATGTCGCTAGACTCCCATGTAGTCGACCACGGATCGCGTCCAGAAAAGAGAATGGAGGAGAAAGGATTGCAGCGTGCCCATTCCCCCAGGGGATGATTTCTCACTGTCAGTCTCTCTCTGTCTTTCTGGCAAGTGCATGCGCCCTCTAGCAAAAACCTCTCCAAAAATAAGAAAAAAAAAAAAAATAATTTTAAAAAAATAAGAAAAAAAAAAAAAAAAAGAACATTACAAATGAGAAAAGAAGGTGAACGAGGGACATTCCAGGACTACACCTGAAAGACTGACAATCTTAGGTGTTGGAAGGTGACTGCAGATGATGGGAAGAGGCCAGCCATGGTGCCACAGTGGTAATACAATGCTTATAAGGATGAGTCTACATAGAAGTCTTCCAGTATTACATACTAAGGTCTCCCTGTGCACACTGGGCACACATGCACATGTGCCCTGGTGGTGGATGAATGAAGCTGGACCTGGCAAAAAGGCTTCTGTTTCCAAATGATAGTTGACACTGAGCCTGCTGGTGCTTCAGTCTTACACTTCCCTGCTTCTAGAACTTAGAGAAATGAAAGTTAGTTGTTTGAGCCAACAGGCTACAGTATTTTGTTACAACATCCTGAGCTAAAGCAGTGGACATGGTTCTGCAACAGTAAGTAAGTAAGTCTACCTTTACCATTTTTGCTATGGTCTGAATGTTTATGTCATCCCACTTCCAAAATCAAGCATCGAAAACCAATCCCTGAAGTGATGGTGTTAAGAAGTAAGGCCTCTGAGAGTTGAATAAGTCATGAATGAGATTAGTACCCTTATTTAAAACATTCCAGAGAGATACTTTATTCCTTTTACAACATGAAGTCACAGATAGACGTCACCTTCTGTAAACCAGGAAAGGGGCTTTCACCAAGCATTAAATATGCCTGTACCTGGGACTAGCAGTTAGAGTAATGGCTATGTCACTGGACTCCCACGTAGTCGACCGTGGTTCATGTCCCGGACCCGGTGGCTTAAACTCACACCAGGTGCATGTGCGTGAGTGCCCAAGATCCCGAGAGGAGAATGGAGGAGAAGGGATTGTGGCGTGGCCATCCCCTCTGGGGGATGATTTCTCGCTTTCTATCTCTCTCTCTCTGTCTTTTTGGCGAGTGCACATGCCCTATAGCAAAAACCTCTCCAAAAAAAGAAAAAAATGCCTTCACTTGGCTTTGGACTTTACAGCTTCCAGAATTGTGATAAATAACTTTCTATTGTTTTCAAATGCTCAATTTATTTTATATATTATTTTATAAATAAATATTATATATTTATATAACCTATTATATTATGTATATATATATATACTCTGACAGTCTCTATTCATTTCATCTAGATTGCTTGCTCAATTACTACAAAAACTTTAGAAGCCTCATAACTTGCTGGCCTATTCCCTTATAATCTATTTAACTCACAGAAGTATCATTTAAAAATATGAATCTAAGTCCAGCCCTGAAGCATAGTTGTACTGGGAGCAGGATCCCTCATGGACAACTACACTTTTTCTGCCGTCGCTGGGTTTGCTTTGATAGTCATGTGAAGCTACATCGTGTTTCTTCATGCCACCTCCCAATTTTCTGTCTTTCTCCTAAAGCCGAGGCACCAGAAAATACCAAACTGAAACAGGAGTGGCTCATTTTCAGTTCTCCTCTTAGTCTTCCTCTCAGAAGCTATGGCTCGTCGCCCACTCAATCTTCTTACAGGCACTCTTGTGGTATTGCTTTTCCTTACTTGAAAACAACACCTTCTTAACCCACTGTAACAGTTACCCTCAACTTTCCCTGAGCAGGAAATTAGAACAGAGGCCTGAGAAATAACGTAATATTTAAATAAGCAAAAGAAAAAAGAACGAATGGCTACCTGCCCTCTAGATAAGATTAAGTTGCTGTGTACATACTCTACATACTCTAGTGCAGGAAGACGCTGTATTACTGCTCCATGGAAATTTTACAATTATACTAACTTATCTGTGTAACTATGTATTTGAAGTTTATATATTTTTTAATTGTCATAGGGTATTTGTACTCACTAGAGAGAGACAGATTAACAGTGACAGAAATAGAAGGGGAGAAAGCACCCTGCGCCACAATCCCTTCTCCCTTTCCCTTCCATTTCTCCATCCTGTTGGGATCTAGGGTATACAAACACACACACACACACACTCACACTCTCACACACACATGTTTTTCAAGCCATTGGGAACAAGATTTAGACCACAGTCAGCCATGTGGGATCCAGCTCCTTTAACCATTAGGCAACATGGCCTTCACTTAACATTTATCTTTACTACTGAATTCATTTCCTTATTAACTTCCTAAGACTGTCAGTTTTGTTCTTATTACATCTTAAGAGGTAACACAGGGTCTGACTCATAGTAGGGATTCCACATTGTAGAATAAATCAATGGGCGATGCTATCATATGTTTGCACACCCATCTACATAGTGTTCACTGTGTGGCTATGTAGCTGTGTGAATTACACCAAGATGGGCAAAAATGCTGAGACCAACAGATGGCATAAAGGTTATATTGTTGTATTCCCATGTAGTCGACTGCAATTTAATCCAGACCTGGTGACTTAAAACTCATGCCGGGTGCATGTGCATGCATACCCCAAATCCCAAGAGGACAATGGAGGAGAGGGGATTGCAATGTAGCTTTCCTCCTCACCTGGGAGAAGGGCGGGGGGGTTGATTCTCACTGTTTATCTCTCCAAGTGCATGTGCCCTCTAACAAAATCTCTCTAAAAATAAAAAATGTAGGTTGAGGCCCTAAATTACTAACAATGAATCAATATGTTGAGAGTAAAAACTACTTCTTAAATTATGGCTGATCCCACAGCAATGTCGTCTTTCCTCTTTATACCTGAGAGTTAAGCATTCCTATTTTATATTCCTAATAATGATGGCTTACTGATTAAACCTGAACTTAATTTAGGAAATAAAAGCACTCAGATAGAGATTTAAAAATTGCAGTCTAAGACTATGTAGAAGAGAAGTGAGGCTGAAAGTTGAGAAAATTAAATACAGACTATGATGTAAAGATCAAAACTGAATTCTCACCTCCCTCTTGTCATAAAAGGTGTTTCTTAACTTTACTTATTTTATCCTCTCTTAAATTCACTGGGTGTTCTTGTAACGAGTAATGTGAATCAAGAGAAAATGTGCAGAATAGGTGCTGAGCAACAGCTGGAGGAGACTTGTATTGCCTGCGCTCCTATTAGCAAGAAGATGCAATGATAGCATCTAGGATGTATTTTACTCACCAGAATTCATTTCAAATATTGCAGAGTCACCATAATTACTTTAAAAAGGACAATACCATTCTTTTGGTAAAAATGTCTTTTTTTTTTAATTCAGAAATTTATTTCAAAAGACAGTATTGGATAATGAAAGGAGTGGAACTCAGATGAAAATATATATGAGAAGGAAATAATTCAGCTCATAACGGGCTATATCTGTGTATTGAGTCATAAAAAAGTCATGATGTATTTTTCCATTTTTCTATGCAAAAATGTGTTGTGACTTTTCTGAAGACCTAATATATAATTTGTTTAAAACATTACATATAAATATATGTAATATATATATATGTGTGTGTGTGTGTATATATATATACATAAATATATGTGTGTATATTTTTATATACACACACACACACACACACACACATGTATATGTATAAATAATATATGTAATAGCAGCTACTTGTCAGAATCTGACAATTCTCTATTCATTTGGTCTAGATTGCTTGCTCAATTACTACTAAACTTCAGAAGCCTCATAACTTGCTGGCCTACTCCCTTACAATCTATTTTACTCCCAGGAGTATCATTTAAACATATGAATCTAAGTCCATATATATATATGTGCGTGTGTGTGTGTGTGTGTGTGTATTATATACACACACATATATAACATATTTTTCTCTCATTTAAGCTTAGATTGAGAGATACAAAAATATTGAAATAATCACAGTCATAATATAAATATATTATTTTGTAATAAGATATGTGTTCCATCTAGTTTCATATTTCTTCATATATTCCCCTATTTTGGTTTGTTCATTTTTTTTTATTTTTGCCATAGGGTGTGTGCACTCACCCAGGAGAGACAGAAAAAGTGAGAAATCATCCCCTGAAAGGATGACCAAACCTCAATCCCTTATTCTCTGGAACTTTGGACACACCTGCATATCACCCAATGTGATTTACGAGTCGCCAAGTCCAAGACCCAAACCACAGCTGGCCATGTGGGAGTCCAGCACCTTCATCGTGCCTCTTGTCGGCCCCACCCTGATTTGAAAGCTTATGTATTTATTATAAAGCTCATTTTTATCAAAGAGCTGATCTGTATCAAAGAAATACAAAGTAAACCAAGTCATTTGGAAATAAACTGCCATGCTTTTATGACAAATTATTTCTTTTTTTGTGAATAGGTTTACATAATATAATGTTATTTTTCCTACAAATAAAAAGACATAAAATACGGTGTTTATCCTAAGGCTTATGAACAGATTTTGGAGAAATCTTTGCAGCTCCTGAAACTACCTACAAACACATATTGTGTTATAGGTTCATGAACATTATTCTGGGAATAAGAACTTTAGCTTTTATCCTCTTCTCAACATGATAATCCCCTAAAAATATAAGTATCAGCTCTATGTTAAGAAGAGCCTACAAGTCCATGGTGAAATAGGTAATGCAACTAGTTAAACTTCAAAGCCAACATTTTACACAACATTGTTGTTATAATATTGAAAAAAAAAGAAATTTAAGATTTATTTTATTTATTTACTTTTTTAGTTCTTAAAAATTATTACTATCTTATTCATTATTTTTTAAGTTTGCTATAGGGCATGTGTGCTCACCAGAGAAATCAGAGAGAGAGAGGGAAAGTGAGAAAGTAAGTCACCAGGTCTGGGACTAGAACCATGGTTGGCCACATGGGAGTCAAGAGCCTTAACCAACATGCCACCTGCTGGCCCTTAAATTAGGTTTTTGTCATAAGGTTCATGTGCTCTCCAGAGAGAGATAGAAAGAGGGAAAGTGAGAAATCACAAACCAGGGTTGGCCACACCACAATTCCTTCTCCATTCCCCTCTTGTGATTTTAAGTATGCACGCACATGTGTCTGGCGTGATTTTTAAGCCACTGAGTCCAGGACTTGAATCATGGTTGACCATGTTGGAATATAGCATCTTAGCATCTTAGCCACCATCTCACCATTCATTTATATATGTATCTATTTATGTGATTTTCAGACAACTGGCTGTGGGACTTGAACCACGGTCACATGTGGGAGTCCAATGCCTCAACCACCATGCCACCCGCTGGTCCCTATTTTATTGATTTATTTATTAGAGAGAGATTTTTTTTTTTTAATGTAGGGCATGAGCACTCACCATAGACAGAGAGAGACAGACAGAGAGCAAGAAATCATCCCCTCAGGGGATGATCGCACCACAATCCCTTCTCCATTCTCCTCTCAGGATTTTGGACACACATGCACATGCACCCAGTGTGCGTTACAAGCCATCAGGACTGAGACTCAAACTGTGGTCAACTATGTGGGAGTCCAATGACATAACCCTTTCACCATATGTTGGTCCCTCCTATTTTATTTTGTAATTAACATTGTTTAGACTTTCATTCACTCAGAACCCATCACAAATGATTTTAAGATCAGGAATTTATGACTGAAATAACATCTCTTATTTCTTTCTTTTTCCTTCTTTCTTACTTCTTTTCTTCCATGAGCAAGAGAGAGACAGAGGTATAAGGAGAGACATGTATCCCCAATATTCTTTATGCCACATTCTACCCCAATCCCTCATGTACACACTAGGGTGTTCAGTGCAGTCTTCAGAGGTCTTCAAACTTGAACCTAGAACCTTTCTACCATGGCTCAGTCTTGCAGAGTTGCCTTACTATCATGCCACTTTCAGGCCCCTAAAATAACTTTTTATGGGCTTGTTCAGTAAAAATAAGATTTCAACATGGCTGAACTTATGATTATCACCTCATGTGTGCAGTTTCACAGAAATTAAAATCACTTATCAACTGGCTTAAGTGCATCCTAAATTTTCTCTGAAAAAAAAGGAGCAAAAAAAATAATGTTTCATATTTGAACTGCAGTCTCAAATGTTATGTGGAGATAACCTACCCTTCCAGAAGGATAACTTAGTGCTTCTTAGATCTACATTGTCATGACTGGAACTTTCTATGAAGTGGCAATGCTCTCAGGGTGTTTTTGTGTAATACAGACTTACATTGTACACTGAGATGAGGGCATTCTTGTTGCAATGTCGATAAAAGCAAGCCCCATCCTGTAACCCTTACCTTTCAATCAAATGACACCAGAAAGGCAATATTTTATTAGAGAAGTAGAACTTGTTAGAGAAATAGCTTATTGTTATGGAATGTAATTCTATTAATGCTGTAAATTTATCTTCACATATGTCATGCAAGATGCATTATCACCCATTAGATGCAGGTAGAAGCTAAACATTAATGGAACTATTGTTGCTATCTTTTCACCACAATATCCTCCCAGTTGTGTGTGCTGAATAGAATTCTTTCATCTAAATGGTAGACTGCTCTAAGTGATACGCAATTAAGAAAATGTGCCATTCTACTGCATTAAAGCACAAGCCAAATGCCAGTTATTAGCATCCATTTCCAGTACAACTTTGTGAGTGAAAGAATGTAAGCAGTAAGGAAGTGATCGCTGACGTTATAACAGCAGTTTAAGAACTGATATTTACAATTCGTATAGTATAGCTAATGAAGTTCTTTGTAGTCATCTGGACCACTCAAAAGACAACTTCATTTTTACAGAGTAGTGAATCTTCAGTTTAAAAACAGTAGGCAGCTCATTTAATGTTAACTTTCAGATCTCTAAAATAGAAATAAAAATAGCTGTTTTGTTAGCATAATGAGAAATATTTCTATAATTTTGTAAGAAAGAAGTACTGTATAATTATTAATATCATTACTAATAAATGATTAACAGTTGACCTTCTAAAAGTATATCCCGTCGTAAAATTAACTTGGCTTTTTCCACATCCTCCAATGACATTGTGTTTCCATTCACATCTAGTAACTGAATCACAAGTATTTCAAAAATATAATCACTAACTCTTACCAAAAATATTACACTTTATAAATTATTGTTTTATTTATTTACAGGGAATTCACAGTTCACAATTTCAACAAAATGAAAGATACTGAAGAAGTCTACTGTTTTCTACTTTTGACAAACTGACTTTGTGTTTAAAGTCATACATTCTATCTTCCATAGTTCTCTATATGTGGACATGAGGAGCTCATTAGTCTACACATAGAAAGTAGAAAATCTCATATATAAAATAATTTACTATATGCTTAACACTAACATATCCACTCACTTACTCATTTTCTGGTTTTCTTCTCTTTTTTTTTAGTTTTTTTGTTTTTTTTCCAGTTTTTTATGTATTTCCTTACAGAGACAAGCCCCTTGAACAGGTCTGAGGCTCTGAGCTTCCCTCCAGACTTCCCAGCCAGCCAGTATCCCTGACATGTGCCTGTGTACAGATTAAACTGGAAACTGAACCCCAATCTTCCTCAGGGCACCCAGCATCAAGGAGCAACATGCTACTGCTGTTCTACCATGGCTGGACCCATATTTTAAAAACGATTTACCCTTCTCTTTAATTAGGAGCAATTTGTCACTCCCGAGTGTTGGGGGCTGAAGCAGTGGAAGGAATAACTGTCATCTGTAATTGCCGTGCCTTCTGATTTACGCTCAGCAACAAAGATCAAATTGTGTAACATTTATTTATTATGTACTTTCTTTGCTTAGTAAATAGTAAATCCGCCTGGCCTATGAACAAGGACCTTACAAATTACAAATCTTATTTAATGCTCACAATGGTCAAGTTATACATTATGAAGGGTCTTCAAAAAGTTCATAGAAATGCTTATCAATAGAAGAAGGCCTAAACAGGATTTCAGTAATTCACATTCCATCAGCAGTGTAAGAAGGGTGTTTTTTCACAGACTCACCAACCCTGTCATTCTTTAATTTTTTTTTATACTAGCAATTCTAACTGGAGTTAAATAGTACCTCATTGTGGCTTTGATTTGCATCTCCCTTATGATAAAAGAGGTTGAACATTTTTTCATATGCATTTTAGCTATTCAGATGTCTTCCTTGGAGAGTGATCTGTTTAGTTCATTTGCCCATTTCTTTTGTGTTAATTGTTTATTGGGGGGCAGTTAAGTTTCCTCCATATTATGGTTATAAATTCCTTTTCTAAAGTATAGTTTGCAAATATTTGGTATGTAAAGTTAGAACATATAAAATGTAAATAGGAGGGACCAGCAGGTGGCAGGATGGTTAAGGTACAAGACTCTCACATGGCTGACCATGGTTTGAGTCCCAGAGCTGGCAGTTTGTAAATCATGCCAGACATATGTGCATGCATGCTCAAAATCTCAGGATAACAATGGAGGAAAAGAGATTGTGACACAGCCACCCCCTTGGGGGGTGATTTCTCACTTTCCCTTTTACAGAGTCTCACTATCTCTCTCTGTCTCTTTAGTGAGCACACATGACCTGTGGCAAAACCTCAAAAATTGGATAATTAACATAAATTAAGAAATGAATTCTATAATTTTGTTTCTTTTGTTTTTTTTGTTTTTACTATGGGGCACATGTAGTCATCAAATGTCAAGCTTGCTTACACATCCCAGCTCCTTCAGGTGGTTATGAATGCTTAAATGATGGCTGTTCAATGTTCCTTCAATCTCTCGTGTCGTGTAATGTAGGCTTGACTTGATCAATGCCTTTATTTTGTTGTCATCAACATCCACAGGCCTCCATGACCAAGGGGCATCTTTGAGATCAAAATCACTAGCATGGAATTTTTTGAACCATCATTGGCACTGATGCTCTTGTAGAGCATTGTCACTGTAAGCTTTATGACTCTTTTCATAAGCTTGATACATGTTCTTCCCTCTGAGGAAGTAAAACAGTAAATATGACAAAAATGCAATTTGGTCTTCCATCTTCAACTTGTTAAATTTCCAAAACTCAACCAAATCACTTAATTTCTTTTTAGTATGAGCTAGAACTGTCAGCTGTCAAATGGCATAGCAATAACATAGATGGGAATGACTCTAGCACTTCTAAAAATTAACTGATGCAAAAATGCGTCCTGACTTTTCTGACAACCTAATATAACATTGGATTATAGCCAATGTAGCCAAATGCAATTTTTTAGCCACTCTCATCTACTATGGAGTTGTTACAATCACAGAGAAAACTACTTTATACACAGAGAGAAGAATGTAAATAACTGTAAAGTACAAAAGGAAATAGACTTCCTTAACTTTTAATGACTTTCTAGTTATAGGTTTGAGTTCTTCTTTCATTCAGTCTCCTTCCTCCCCTACGGTTCAACAACTATTCTCTCTTCTTATATCAGACTTAATTACTGTGTTACCCAAGTAATAAAAAGAATTCTGGCCAAGATATAAAGATCAAAATCTATGACCATATACAAAAATCAACACCAAATGGATTAAAGACTTAAATGTACAACCTGAAACTGTAAAGTTACTAGAAGAAAACACACAGGAAACACATCAGTGCATATTTATGGGCAAAGAATTCTTTATTAAACCTCAAAAGCTAGGGACAGCAGGTGGTGTGTTGATTCAAGGGCTGGATTTTCCTACATGGCTGAACAGAGTTCAAGTCCAGAACCTGGAAGCTTGCTTTCTCACTTTCTCTCTCTTTCTCTCTCTCTCTTTCTCTTTCTCTCTGGTTAAAATGAAATAAATAAACAAATAAATAAACTTACATAAAATAATTCTTAAAAAATAAACTCAAAAGCACAAGCAACAAAAACAAAATAGACAAATGGGATTATGTCAATCTAAGAAGCTTCTGGGAGGCAATCAACAGAGTGAAGATAAACACACAGAATAGAATAAAATATTTACATACATATATCTGACAAGAGATAAATAACCAGAATATTTAAGGAGCTCAAACAACTCAGCAGCAAAATAATAATAATAATAATTTAACTTAATTTTAAAGTGGGTAAATGAACTAGGCAAACAGTTCTCAAAAGTGGAAATAAAAATGACCAACAAACATACCAAAAAAAATTTTCTCATAACTAATCACTAAGGAAATGCAAATCAAAACCACAACACAATATCATCTCACCCCAGTTACAATGACGATTATAAAAACAAAAACAACAACAACAGAAAGCAAATCCTGGTGAGGATTCACAGAAAGGGGAACCCTTTTATACTGTAGGTGGAAATGTAAATTATTAAACCCATTATGAAAAATAGTATAGAATTTCCTCAGAAAACTAAAAGTAAGGCTGCCATATGATCCAGCAATCCCATGACTCGATATATATACAAAGTTAAGGAAATTAATGTACATAAACTATCTGCAACCCAATATTTATTACAGTACTATGCACAAAAACCGAAATTCAGAATCAAAAGATGAATGGATAAAGAAAAGGAAAATGTGATATACACACATAATGGAATATTATTCAGTCACTAAAAAGACAAGTTCTGTCTTTTGAGGTTAAATGCTCTCCATGGCGATCCCGGAGGACATTATGTTAAATAACTAAGCTGAAAATACCATATGTTTTTCGTCATGAGAAAGTTGAAAAAAATGACCTCATAGAGGTAGAGAGATGGAGCATGACAACTAGGAGCTAGAAGGACTGGAGAGTTGGGTGGATAAAGGGACATGCGTTAACAGAAACAATTTTACATACAGTAAGAGGAACACTGTATAGTGTCATAAAAAGTAATGGAGGGAATGAGAGTTAACACCAATTTAATGTATATCTCAGAGGACCACCTTTTAAAAAATTGGAATGTTCCTATTACAAAGTAATGAAAAACGGTAGAGATAATGGGTATACTAACCATCCTGTTTTAAATATACATTGTATTCATGTACTGAAAAATCACACTGTACTCCCACAAATATGTACAATATGTTAATTTCATAGAGTCTCTTAATTGAAAGAAAGAAAAAGAATCTTGTCCACAGACATTCAATTTCTAAGTTTCAGGGCAAATATTCTAACTCTGATACTCACATTTACTATCCAATGCCATGCGGCCGTACTTTATCATCACATCAGAACCTCTGCTAACAGGCAGTGATGACCAGCGGTCCAGATTTGTGTTGTGAAGAGATAAATAGAAATATGTCAAGAAGTGGGGACCAGCAGTTAGCGTAATGGCTATGTCACTGGACTCCCATGTTGTCAACTGCAGTTCGCGTCCCAGACCCAGTGGCTTAAAACTCACACCAGGTGTGTGTGCATGCATGCCCAAGATCCCAAGAGGAGAATAGAAGAGAAGGGATTGCGGCACGGCCATCCCCCTGGGGGGTGATTTCTCGCTTTCTGTCTCTCTGTCTCTCTCTGTCTGGCGAGTGCACGCGCCCTATAGCAAAAACCTCTTCAGAAAAACGAAAAAGAAATATGTCAAGAAGATAATTAAGTTATCTGTTTAAATCCTGCAAGATTCTCTACTTAAACATTTTCAGCATGTTCAACAATACAGCTTTTCAGAAAGTCGTATTACCAGCACGAGGTGGATCTGCTCTTATATGTTACAATCACTGCTTAAGAAACTACAGTATCTAATTTAGAATTGACATAAGACAAAATTGAGAAAAATATAAAGATTATAAAGTGGTGGATACAGGAAAGGCTGACATCTTAATCATCTTCTCAAAATATTTATGGTGACAGAGAACATTGTCTCAGGCCGTAGAGTTATAGGACATTTATGCTACTAATGTAGAAACCTAACATCTGACGGTAAGCTGGCTTCACTGCTATTTCGGCAAAGAGAGAAGTTAGAGGGAATGACCAGCCCTCTCACCTAAAATGCTGACACAATATTTTAAAAGGCTTATTCCTTTAAACTCTTGTTACCAATAGAGCAATATGTGGAGATCCATTGCCTTACTTTCCTATTATACTTTCTTGTTAAAGGGGATTCCATTATCAAATAATATTGGGAAAAAAACTGAGTTCAATAAAGCTAAGCAGGTATTTAGTTTTACTCCATGTATCTTGGTTTAATTTTACCACAGGGCTGTTAAAAGTCTTAACTATAGGAACCAGCAGTTAGCGTAATGGCTATGTCGCTGGACTCCCACGTAGTCAACCACGGTTCATGTCCTGGACCCGGTGGCTTAAACTCACGCTGGGCGCGTGTGTGTACGTGCCCAAGATCCCGAGAGGAGAATGAAGGAGAAGGGATTGCGGTGTGACCATCCCCCCTGGGGGGTGATTTCTCACTTTCTGTCTCTATGTCTCTGTCTGGTGAGCGCACGCGCCCTACAGTGAAAATCTCTCAAAAAAAAAAAAAAAAAAAAAGCCTTAACTATATAAATGAGCATTGTGAATCTCTGGAGAGATCACTGTGTAATAAAATGTTTCCCATATCTATTTTATGACAGAAGTTTCTCTATTTTTTTTTTTTTACTTTTTTTTAAGGCTTATGACATGTTTGTCAGAACGATTGAGAGAGACAGTGAGAGGGAAAGTGAGATAACACCCTCTCCATAGAGATTGGGAGGATGGGATGGCTATGCCCCAGTCCTTTCTCCTTCATTCTTTTTTCATGCCCACCATGACTTTCAAGCTCCCAGGTTCAGGACTTAAACCAGGATCCACCATGTGGGAGTCCAGTGCCTTAACTACTATGCCACCTTCTAGCCCCTATTTTTTTCTTTTTATTTTCCTTCTCTTTTTCTCTCTTTTCTCCTTCCTCCCTTCCTTTCCTTCCATTCATCCATCTTTCTTTCTTTACTTCTTTGTTGTTTTATTTTATTCATTTATTTATTTTTGTAATATGTAGGTAAAGGAATGGAGAAGATGTTGAGAATATTAGTGGTTGAGATACCTGCTCTGTCACTGACAAGTCACATGAGAAAATAAAATCAATGTCACAGATAATAGAGAGGAAACAAAGATAAGAGAGGAAGAAATTATTGAGGCTTATCGTGAGAAATAAATAAGTGAAGTGCTTAGAACATAAACAATCAGCTAGTACTAATAACATAAATAGGAAAGAACTACCGTTACTAATTCTTTCATAATGTCAGAAAACAAGTCACTTCTAGGTTAACCCAGCCCCATAGTAGTCATTAGTAGACAAAGACAGAAATGAAAAGCAGTATTAATCCAAACTGACTCCTGGTTCTGACTCCAAAAACCAAGTTGCATAGTGAACTTGAAGATAATAGCAGTTGAAAACTATTTGAATTTTGAAATAAAAAGATGCCAAATTATATTGAAGTGACTTTTGTTTTTTAAATCTAGCTATCATTCAATAATATTGTTCTGTCTTCCTAAATTATTAGCAAACTAGTGGCAGATATTTAATTAGTTCACATTGCTTTGTTCAGATATCTTAAACAGAAAGCTCCTCTTGTGAGATGTGTGTGAAAAAATATTTATCTTTCAGGAACTTGTACATTTATGTAATGAAGAAATAGGCACTCATTCACTTTCCCTAGGAACATGGCTTTCAACCAGGACATTTGTGACACTCCCCAGAAAAAATTGTTTTAAATATATACCCATGTCTCTGTGTTCTCCCCAGAAAAAATTGTTTTAAATATATACCCATGTCTCTGTGTTACTCCCAGAGATTCCAAGTCTTGGGGTGGGAACTCTGAATCAGTCTTTTTTTTTTGGAGAGGTTTTTGTTATACGGCACATGCGTTCGCCAGACAGAGAGAGACAGAGAGACAGAAAGTGAGAAATCAACCCACAGGGGGGGATGGCTACGCCACAATCCCTTCTCCTCCATTCTCCTCTCGGGATCTTGGGCACGCACACACACGCGCCCGGCGTGAGTTTAAGCCACCAGGTCCGGGACGCAAACCACGGTTGACTATGTGGGAGTCCAGTGACATAGACATTACGCTAACCGCTGGTCCCTGAATCAGTCATTTTAACTCCTCAGCTTATTATGAAGTGAGGTCATGACTGTGAACCACTATCTTGAGATGAAATAGACTATTTCTCCATGCTAAAATTACAAGCCTAAACATTCACTATTAGAAATAATTCAGGACTGGTCAGCAGGTGGTGGCAAAGCAGTTATGTTGCTGGACTACAACATAGTCGACCACACTTTTGAGTCCTGGACCTGGTGACTTGCAACTCACAACTGGCACATGTGCATGCATTCCCAAAATCTAGAAAGGAGAAAGGAGGAGAAAGGATTGCGGTGTGGCCAACCCCCTCCCAGGGGGTGGGGTGGTGATTTCTTGCTTTCTGCCCTCTGTCTCTCTAGCAAGTACACACAACTTATAGCAAAAAGAACTAAGAAAGAAAGAAAGGAGAAAGAAAGAAAGAAGGAAAGAATTCAGGGCACAGAAATTGTTAAAGCATAGCAAAGCTATTATATCATAACTTTTTAAAGAATTATTTTATCTTATTTATTGTTGTTATTATTACTATTATTATTTTAATTTGACCAGAGAGAGATAGAGATAGAAAGTGGGAAACAGAGAGAAAGCAAGCCACCAGGTCCAGGACTTGAACCACGGTCAGCCATGTGGAAGTCTGGTGCCTTAGCCACCACACCACTGGTGGCTCTGGATTATAACATTTTTATGCATTAATTGTAGGAGAGAGTAGGAAAATAGCAAATGTAATTTTTCTCAGTAAAAAAAAATAAATAAATAACCTGTGGGGTTGGCAGGTAGAATAGTGGTTACGGGCACTGGACTCCCAAATGGTCAACTGTGGTTCAAGTCCTGGATCTGATGGTTTACTTTCTCACTTTCTCTCTCTCTCCCTCTCTGTCTCTCTCTGGTCAAATTAAAATTAATAAATACAGTTAAATAAAATAATAACCTGGAAATTAAGATGATCTCTCTGAAGCATAATTAATAACATTTGGGGTATAAATTAATTTAATATACTTACTATATAATGATAATATACACTTTTATATATTAATATTATGCATAAAAAAGAGAATACTGATTTAGGTTATTCTAGTTTATATGTACCCATCTACCTACCTATTTACCCATCTGTACAAAGAAGACTAGAAGTTAAAGGACAAAATGGTAAGTTGTAGGGTTAGATATGAAAATGATGCTATATACTTCATCATCAACAATCATATACTTCAATATCAAACACATAACTTTAATTTGTATACCCTTACTTACTTTTCATTATGTACACACATATAATTACAAACACATTTATATACTCCTTCATTCACCCATTTATACAGAGGTTCTTTTCAAAGCTGTTGCCATTAAATCATACAATACATCTCCATTAATATTCAGAACAACGTTAGGAGGTGTTATTGCCAACATTTTACAAATGAGGAAACTGTCTATATCTCAAAATTAACTGAGTCAGATATATTAGAAGCATAATACATACTTGGTGTGCATATGCATAATGAAGATTGGATTAGTGATAGACATGTGTAGTAAGATATGTCATCTGTATAGTGAATATAAACCTTTTTCCTGTCTTAAGTCCTCTGTCAAAAGTCCTGTGAAAACTGAGCAAATGACCAGATAACCTTTCGCTAATGTAGCTAGGTGTAGGTGGTACCTTAGTTCTCAAACAAGAATGAATATTAAAATATAAACACCAGGGCCCAACCCCAGACTTTGTCAGTAAAATGCCTGCTACTGGAATCTAGAACTTGTTCATTTTCTTAAGCTTTTCCAATCATTTCCGGTATGGAAACCACTGGATCTCATTGGTCACGGTAGGGATTTAGGAAGTTTACGTCTTACTGACACTCCACAGAAGGGGCAGACAGAGGGTTTGTGGATAGGGCTGATGTGTTCCCAGTTACAGTCTGTCTCCTCAGAAGCTAAGGTGCAGCACTACAGCAGAAAATGGTGACTTAGGTCTTCTGCTTTGAAGTCAGAAAGAATTTCACAAAGTTCCAGCTATGCCACAAACTAGGTGTGTTAGCTGGCACAAATCACTTGGTGGCCTAAAAGTCACATTCCTCTTCCGTAAAATGAAGATGATAGCATTCTTTGTTTTACAGGGATGCCATGAGGATTAAGTAAGGAAATAATATGTTCCTTCCTGCACGGCATAATGCCTGACACATAAGAAGCTACCCCACATCTTTTCCTTATTGAAGCAAATAAAAAGTATCACATGAAGAAAAAGACAGATAGGAGGTTGGCGGTCTGTCTTGTTTCCCCAGGTTCAGCCATTTATCTTAAGTTATACCTGTTATAGAATAACTTATTCTATGCTCCCTATACCTCCCTATCAAACTCTGAGTAATCTCGTACTTCTTATTGATGGCCTTTCCATGTAGAAACAAACAAACAAACAAACAAAAACCTTTTGAAAAGGTTTCTGGAAAAAAATCTTTCCACTATTTTTATTTACAAATATGGCAATTTGATTCGACTCCTCAGTGTCAATTCTAGGGTGTGTAGGTCACAAACAGTACTAACTCAGGAATATTTAAAGCAAATATTGTATACTATTTTAAAATAAGAATTTTGCAGAGGCATGGTAGGATTGGATTGTATTATTAGAAATCACATAATGTGAGGGGCAAAATACAAATTCATAGACCTGGTTTTAAATTTAATTCTAATAAGTACACTGATTTGACCCTGTTGGAGGAAAGTTCAATCACTAACCCAATCTTCATTGCAATAAAATTTAATGCTTGTCTAATGATGAGTCTAACTAATGTATATATTTTCATTTACATATTCGACAATACAATAGTCTGTTCAGTGAATGATGTTCTTCTGCCACTTGGTGGTGCTTGCCAGTTTCAGAATCCATTTCTTGGTGGCACTATAACACTAAATACACAGTAAGTGGAACACAATCACAGCATTCCCGTTGGAAAGGCTCTGCTTCACACTGTTTAATAATTTAAAGAACCTTTGTGGAAGCAACTGCATTTGTTAACCAGAGTCACAACCAGTAATTAACTCCTTTGGAGTTTTAAGTTACTTTGGGCAAAATGTCTGAGGAAGAGTACATATTGTTAGAAAGCGTGCCAAAAATTTACTTAGCAAAGAATTCAGTAACAGTTCTCCTCTGTTAAGAGGTTCTGTAAAATTCTACTTATATAGCCAAGTCCTGAAATCCTAGCAGGTCCTGTTTCATTATCTTAATGATTGCATAAACCCTTGGAAGGACTTTGCCTTCAGTTTCAAGTATGGTTTACTTTCCCTAAGACTGATTAGTTACCTCCCAGCCTTGCTGTGGAAAAAATGGCATGTTCTCCCTCTGGACTGTGGAGTTGTTAAATCTCCATCTGCATTAAGCTTCTTTATACTGCGGTCTCCACAGAAAGGCTGCAGTGAGAGACATCTCTGATTACTTGATTTCGCGATATCGGTTGGCAGTTCTATCTAATGGGCATTCCGTTTCCTTAAAGAATTTAGCCCTTCTGTCTGGAAGCCGATTTTCTGATGCTCCCAACGTCTGGTCAAATTGATCTGTTTTAATGGAGTCTTCTTCCGTGAGGAGTGAGATGCCACCGACTAGAATGCTGGGATCTGCTGCTTCATTGCCACGAGTGAGAGACGCTACGATTCAGAAATCTTTGGAGGTGGGTGGCGGGGGACAGAGGAAAGATAGTCTCAGGACCGAGGCGGAGATGTAAGATAAACAGACGAGTTCCACACAGAAAAGAAAGAGAGAGAGAAATGTCTTTGAAGAATGGAGGTGCTGCGGATCACATCTCTCAAAGGAGAAGTTAAAAAGCAAGGAGGGTGGAGGTTAAAGTACTTAAAAGCATTGCTAGGGCACAATTTATTTTTCTGCTGGTGTCTGCAAAGGATAGATAGTCCCCGTTTTCAAAGTGTCCTGGTGCCTCTTTTAAAGTGATGGGGAATAGACGCTAATTGCCTGTTAGATACTATCAAATCATGCTCTTCCAAATTCAGTGGACACGGAAGGGAAAGGGAAATTTAAAGTAAAAAAGGATTTGAGAGCTCTTGAAAAGGGGCTAGAAGGATGAGGAGGAAAGAGAAAGCAGGGGGGAAAAAAATCCTGAATCACTGAACGATCGCGCCAAAAAGAAAACTCTTCCTTCTCCTCAGGCACGCAACACTGATTGCAATGTGCTCCCAGTCACGAGAGAAAGATGCTCCTCTTCATCCCTGTCCCGGAAAGCTCTCGGCCCAGTCACAGGCGACTAAAATGCCATTAGGCTAAAGAGTGCGTCCAACTGCGTGAAGAATGCAGCAAGCGGAAGGCGGGTCCCGCCACGCTGTTTGCCCAGTGCCCGCTGGAGCGCAAGAAAGAACCCGGCAGAGCCAGCGATTCCTGCAGCATTAGACCTTCTCGTCTCGCCCAGGTCCCCGGCGATCCCGCAGAGGCCGGGGTAAAGCGCCGACCGCCACTGCCCGCGCCGCGCGTCAAAGTGAGCCGGGTCTTCCCGGACGCCACTTCCTGGCAGATACGCCTGGCAACCTACCCAATGGCTTATGCAGAGGGGCCTTTTCCTACCTCTTTGGGGATACTTTTCCCGAACAAATCTGACCTTCGAAACACATTTGACCGCATCTCCAGGGCGACTGCACAAATAGGCTCCAGGCTGGAGTTGCGCGTGTGATGGGGAGAGGGATTCAAACCTCTGGTTGCTCGGGTAGGATCAGAGATGCCGGAGGCCACTGAGGGGTTGGGGAGAAAGGAGAAAGAAGAGGAGGGAGAGACTCCGTAAGGCTGGCCGAGCCAGCTTGGCGAGCAGCCTCTGGGTTGCAGGATCCCCTGGGAAATGCTGCTGCTTCCAGGCCAGCAGGAGCTATGTCACAGCATCGCCTCTCACTCTCCCTTCTCTCTAATACTCCCTAGAGAAACGTCCTTAGGCTCTCTGCCGCGACATTCCCGGCTTGTATCCCCTTACAGCCCAGGCGGCGCGCCCTGGCACGCTAGAGCGTCGGGCGCCAGCAGGGCGCTCTGTCCTCGGTGCCCGCGCTCCCCTCTCCACCCCGCTGCTGCGACTCCTCCGCCACCTCCGCCCCCACCATCTCCGGCTCCAAGAGACGCCACACAGCCCGCTAGCAGCCGGGGGTCACGCACAGAAGAGGGGCGCGCTAGTTCGGATGCTGCGCTCGGTAGGGGGCGTCCTGGCTCCGGGAGGCTAGAGATACTTTATACTGGCGGTCGTCCACCCTGAATCTCCAGCTTCTCACTCGAGCCATCCCCGCCTAGTACCACTCCGGCCAAAGCCGAGCGAGCTAGCCCATCTGTGGCATCCACCGCCGCCTCCTCCTTGCACCCCCTCGCCGACCCCTCCCTCCAGGGACCTGCATCCCGCTCCGCCAATCAGAGCTCGACTGCCTCTTCCCACGTGACCCCGGGCGGGCTAAGGACCTGCTGCTTCCCAAACGCCAGAGGGATGCGGGCGGCAGAGCGCGAGAGG
Source organism: Tupaia belangeri chinensis (assembly GCF_000334495.1). Taxonomy (NCBI): domain Eukaryota; kingdom Metazoa; phylum Chordata; class Mammalia; order Scandentia; family Tupaiidae; genus Tupaia; species Tupaia belangeri. The sequence continues at coordinate 162,676 of NW_006159700.1, forward strand.
CGGCTGCTAGGCTGCGGGGCGCTTTGACTGTCCCTCCACCCTGCCTCCTCGGGTTCCTCTCTTTTGCCCCCTGGACTCTGGTGTCCTCCTGCTTCCCAGCTTCCCAGATCCCCCTCCTTATGGCAGCAGCTTCCCGCGTTTCCAGTGCAGCTTTTCAGCGGGCCACCCTCGCGCTCCTGAGACTGAGCCGGGCCACTGGATGTTGCTGAAACTCTCAAGATCATGCGCGGGTTTGGCTGCCGCTTCCCCGCCGGGTGCCACTGCCACTGCAGCCACCTCTGCTGCCACCGTCCGCGGGATGCTCAGTAGCCCGCTGCCCGGCCCCCGCGATCCTGCGTTCCTCGGAAACCGTGTGCTGCTGCAGAGTTGTGCGAACTAGTCATGGTGCTGTGGGAGTCCCCGCGGCAGTGCAGCAGCTGGACACTTTGCGAGGGCTTTTGCTGGCTGCTGGCGCTCCCCGGGCAGCCT
>NW_006159700.1:163181-163880 GCF_000334495.1 Tupaia belangeri chinensis
AGTGACTGCCAAACGCCCACCGGCTGGAACTGCTCTGGTAAGTCCAGGACCCCAGCCCTGACCGACCCCTTAACGCCGCAGAAGGACGCGTGTATCCACCCGGCACAGACTACCTACCCCAGCGAATCTACCCGGCCCCTCGCTTTCTACCACTTCAAACCTCTGACCCCAGCCACCTTCATCCAGAGAAACAGCGGGAACTGGTCCAACCCTTGGGGGTGGGGCGTAAGGGGGGTGTCCTGGAATAGGCTTTAGAAAGTGCAGGTGTAAGAACCTTTGCTTGCTTGCACTTACATCGAAGCTGCAAGGATTTTAAGAGATATTAAACTTGATGCTTTTCTGGGTTCGCTGAAAAGAGCACCAATCCTAGGGTAAACAGTAAATCAGAACCTTTCCCATGAAAAAAAAATGAAAGAATGGAAAAAAAGCCTGGGTAGGAGGAGCGAGAAATAACTTTATGAGAAAGAACAAGCAAGAAAGCAATAAATCAAACGGTGACTACAGGGGAGTCGCCGATTCCTGGCAAAAGTGCCATGAGGGCGCATTCGTCTGCATTCAAGACCAGGTCACACAGATTCTAAAGGAATTGGGTTTCAAGAGAATCAATCCTTTTTCTCTCTTCCCTTCTCTCTCTCTCTCTCTCTCTCTCTCTCTCTCTCTCGCGCGCGCTCTCTCTCTCGCGCTCTCTCTCTCTCTCTC